>NC_056732.1:584521210-584717614 GCF_019279795.1 Protopterus annectens
AAATAAATCCAACGATACAGGTGTTTCTGCCATCCTTTGGGGAAGACCTATCCATATGCCAGTGAGAGGGAGAGGGTAAGAATTCGAAGTATTACTTGTTCTTTGAACTTTATTCTTGGATTTGTGCCACAAGGGTTTTTCTCTGTGCCCACTGCATAGCCAAGACTGTCGCCATGTTAGTTCATTTGGAATTAAGTTTGAGAACTATTTGGATGTTCTTTGTCCACATTGTCCTGGATTCTACTAGCACGTGTTGATATTTTGTCTCTGTAAGACACTCCATATACTAGATTTAGCTGCTTCATTTGGTGCTGCATTTACCCTTTTTCCCATTAAATTACAGCATTTGGCTTTCTTTTATCTTCCACTTTGTACTGGATGATCCCATATCTGTCATTTTATTTTCAGGAATTATATTGCTGCTGTTCTCAATACTTCTCAGTTTCTTGTATATTGTAATGTGTGCTCACTTTCCAATGTATCAGCTTTGCCATATTATTGTGTCTTTCATGGTAAGAAATATATTACAGGCAGCTGAGTGATGTGCATGTATTTTTTTGTATCATAATTGCATTTGTGTGTATCTGAATATTTTTTCGATTTTTGTGAACAATACATATTTTTGTGCAACATTTTTAATATCTAGTGGCACTTGACAGCCTTCTCACTTGATTTCCCCCTTCTTCCTGTTGACCCATGGGTCAGTTTAGCTTTAGATGTAGGAGCAGAAACCTAATTTGTATTCAGTAAAATGTCCTCATCGATACTTCAGTAAAGGTATGTGCTTGTTTTTCTAATACCTTTTGCAGCTGCTAACATGCATACTGCCAATGCAAGGCCTTAAATACCGTCACTGTGAGCATGCTTCACATACTTGGACCAGCTGCAGTGCACTTCAGGGCACTCCCTTTTAGTGCTAGTGCCTTGTTGTGATGACAGGCTACAGACGTGCCTGTCCTGTTGATAGATGTCACTTAGCAATGAGGCTTTTCAGCTTCTTTCCTCCTAAGAGTTGGTGAGTTGACCTTGGCCATTCATTTCCATACCACTGACTGGATGCTCATGCAGCTGTATCACAAATTTAACTTTATGCACAGTCAAGACAGTCTCCTTCAGTGCCACAGACCTGGTTATATTTATGCTCTTGTCCATGTCATTGAGAGTCATCTCAGTGTAGTGGCTGAAGTATTCTGATTTTTCCAAGACTTTTAGTTTGATGCACCATTATAAGGAATTCTTGCTTTGTTTTGCAGTCATTGTAGTGAGATTTTTGAATTACTCTTAACTCTTATCAGAACATTCTTCATTAATAAATGCTGTTAATGCTGTTTTTTACTAGATTTATTTTATTATATTATTTATTTGTGTATTTAGCAGTTTAATTTGAATCCCAGTAAATATTTGTTTCAGGGAGGGGTGTTGTGGATTAGCCTTGCATTGTAAAAAAAAACATGTAATTTTCTGCCACTCCAAACTGTGAAGTGATGTAATGTGACTGTACACATCTTTGGTTTTGTGAGAAGGAAAGTGGATGACATGCATACCTGTCAGCTGTCCAGATTTTGACACTGTCCATATTTTTGCCACATATTGTTGGTCTCTCCCTCATACAATTGTTGGTTTCATGTCAAAGCACTGGTGATTGAAGTCACTAAATTATGACAGACATTTGAGTTTCAGACTTCATATCTTTTAGAAAATGTGTACTAACAGATCCAGTTATCTTAGCAACTTTCTAAGTTTATAAGAGCAATGTTTAAAATATCTCCCTAGTTTTGGGCCTTTGTTCAGATATCTTGAGCTAAGATGTTGAGAGGTATGATGACGTGGAACAGTTTTAAGTGCCACATGCTCTACAGAATAATTATTGACAGTGATTGTTTGTCTTTTGTCTAATTTAGAAAGACCTGGAAGGCATGACTGCCTGATATTATGGTTGATGAATGTAGGAGCAGTAAGTCAGGTTTATTTATATTTGCATGTTATACATTTGGAAGTTGAGGTAAGCAAACCAGGATTTGCAGGATGTCACTTTTTTCACAGCGTGTTACTTGAATTACTACAGTGACATTTTCTTTTCATTTTTTTTTTTTTTGCCATACAGATGCATTGCTTTGTGCAGATGCTCTGGAGTTTGCACATGGGGAATATTTCATCCGCATATTGTGGCATTTTCATAATCTCATTTCAGTGGTTTATCTTGTTCTGCATTAATAACAGGGTGATGATTTTTATGTATTTATTTATTTTGACAAGTGGTAGGGCCTTAAACCACTGAATCCTGTAGTACTGTAGGCAAGGAAAATGGCACACTACTTATATTGTACAAATTTAATAAATGGTCAAGCGCTTTTGTTCCTTATTTCCAAAGGAACTTCATCAGAACTAAAATTATTTGTCAATGAAAGATTTTAAAAGTACATGTATTTACACCATGTCACATCATTACTCCAATGAAAATTAAGAGTTCTTAATTACTAATAAGACCATTAAATTTTGTTTAAACAAATTTTAAAAAGACAGTATACCTAAAATTCAAAACATTCTTATACAGTAATTCTATAATTCAAAATATTTTACTTCAATAAAGCATTAATGGAACAGGCATCATTCAAACCAAGGGCACTCATGGCATCTAATTTTAATTGCGACTTTAGTTCACCTTTATTTAGATGTTCATCTATAATCGAAGGATGGAAACGCATGCACATGTCTAAATAAAGCATTTGTATTTTTACATTTTTAACATCCAGCAAATGTTCATTTATACTTTTCCTAAATTTTCGAGAGGTTTTCCCCACATAAAACACAGGGCATAATTTGCAACAGGCCAAGTAAACCACTTGTTTTGTGATACATGTATAGTGGCTATTAATTTTGTAGATTATGCCACTAGCAGATACTTTATCTGTAATTTTAATATACTGACACCGGGAACAATCACTGCATTTTGACATACCTATATTTTAACTGGTATAAGCAGATTTCTATACCAGGGAAATCGACAAAAAATCACAGAAAAAATACTGAAATGAGCCAAACCAACAGGCACTCCACGTATTCCTCGAACAACAAATAGCTCAATAGACAAGACCAGCAGCTACTGAAAACAGGACGACAAATAATCCTAAAGTGAGTTTAATTAAAGCGCTTTTCGTTTGCTCCCATATGCAAACTTCATCAGAATTAACTCGTACAATCACATCAGGTTTTATACAAAGATCTTAATTAGTTCAATGAAGTTAATCACCTCATTAATCATCATTCATTACTTAAAAATCCAAAACCTTTAAAGGGATATGAAAGAAATACCTACTTTACATACAAAACTGGGTACATAGAAAATGTGTATTACAATATATGCAAAATCTTACACTTTACATAAAAACAAGCATAAAATGGTCATAAACATCTTGTGTACATAAATGAATATATATGGATATAATGTTCATATACGTAATACCTAAATGAATTTAAAATAAAATGTAAAATAAAATGTCCAAACCTAAAACTATTAAATTATAATGCTTCACCCACTAAAGTATACCCAAAGTACTGTAAAAAAATTCTATAAAAAATTCTATCTTTTAAGGCTTTTTTTAATACTTAAAAGACAACCAATGGAGCATGCCTCATTCAAACCTGGGGAATGATAAGATTCTAACCTAATCTGCCAATAAAGTTCAAGAACCAACAATTTTAATGCAGACGGACCCCCTCTAGTATCACAAAGTACTTGGTCAATCCCAATAAATTTGAATTGATGGTTAGGGTACTCTTAGCAAGTGCATTTGTAGACTTTAGCTTCCTAATTGCATACTGATGTTCATAAATTCGTTCTCTGAACTTCCGTTCAGTTTTCCCCACATAATGGGCAGTACAGTTCTGACATTGTGCTAGGTATACAATCATCTTCGAATTGCAAGTTAATCTATGCTTGAGCTTAAATTCATGCTTATTGATAAGCAGATTTCTCTCTAAAAGTCATTTATATGTAATACCTTTTTTATATACAGTACCTGTTTTTTCACCAACCTTACTTAACACAATGTTATCCGTTGAAAAAAGTCCAGTTTTTTTAGACCATCAACTATAGCCTGGCTGTCTAAAGAATAGGTAGTTAACAGTTAATTATCACCCAAGATAAATATTTAATTCACTCTCAATTTCCCTGAAGTCGTGTGCATCTATAATATTATCACAACCATTGGCCATATATCCCATGACTTCTCTTATACAACACTTCTTCCATAATTTCAGATACAAATACAATAAGATAGCCTCTCTTATAAAACATTCTTACTAACTGATCGCATTCCTTGATAAAAATGTCATGGTCTGAAATCATCCTGGCTAACTTTACTGGTTGGCCCTTCACAACAGGTAGGGCCTGCTGGGGTAATTTGCTACCTTTCTTGTCCTAGAGAGAGCCATACAGCTTGCCAGTTCAGTGCCAACATACAAAGTTGTAGGTTAAAAAACAAAAAAGCAACTCGCTTATCAGAGTATGCTCTTCAAATTTTATTTATCAAAATGTGACGAATGAGCAGAATAATGATACTTCTTCAGACTTGTTGCTGGACTGCAAAACTAATTGAAATCAGAAATAAGAAAAGTTAATCAAAGCCTTGTTTTGTATAGACTAATCGACAGAATGGGAAGTAGTAAGATACATATATACACTTGGGTATGTATCACTTCACCTAAAACTCATTTCACTGAAACAAAATCACCTAAGGTTCATTTCACCTAAAACTCATTTCACCGACAAATAGTACAATAAGGCAAGTCAAAGGTATATATCCTTTTCCCCACTGTAGTGTGATCCTGGTGTTAGTATATATAGTTAGGGGGGGTTGTGGGGGCCGCAGCCCCCCACTTACTTTGGTTTTATAGTGTCTGATTTTGTTTTACATTCATCATCATCTTTTGGCTGTTCCCGTTAGGGGTCGCCACAGCAGATCACTTGTTTCCATTTCTTCCTGTCCTCTGCATCTTGCTCTGTCACACCAACCACCTGCATGTCCTCTCTTACCACATCCATAAACCTCATGTTAGGCCTTCCTCTTTTTCTTGTTACCTGGTAGCTTCATCCTTAGCATCTTTTTCCCAATATACTCAGCATCCCTCCTCAGCACATGTCCAGACCAATGCAATCTTGCCTCTCTGGCTTTGTCTCCAAACCTTCCAACCTGGGCTGACCCTCTAATATACTTATTCCTAATCCTGTCCAACCTCGTCACACCCAGTGCAAATCTTAACATCTTTAACTATTATTTGGTAAAATTCAACTAGGTCGGGGGGGCTATGCCCCCACCCCTCCCTTAATATATATACTAACAACAGGATCGCACTACAGTGGGGAAAAGGACATATACCATTGAATTGCTTTAGATTACTACTTGTTTTTTAGGTGAAATGAGTTTTAGGTAAAGTGATACGTACCCATACACTTACACATATATACATTGTTTTGTGTATTTTTGTGTATATACATAAATGAATTGCCCAAATGTTTGGTGCCCATTGTGTTAGTTTTAAAAGGTAACTATATATGGCAGAAGCCCTATCGTATAGGAAGCTTTGCCCCCCCATAAGAATTTTTCCAAGCTTTTGCCTATATTGTCACCTATTAAATAACCTGAATATGTTTATAGACTGTAAAAAAAAAAAAAGTATGAAACTCAAATCCATCCATCTATCCACAATCCCTTTTCCCCATTTTTGCACATGGGGTCAGGGTGTCATCCCAGCAGTGACAATCAACTAGAGACAAATTTCAAGCTGCCGGGTGGGACTTGTATTGTATATTGACTGTACTCCTCAGTGATTTATTACAAAATCAAAAATTTTCCAAGGGACAGGGCAAAAATGTTGGGCAAAATCAGGGTTATTCGAGAGGTATGATTTAGAGAGATGGAATATGTGTGATACTACTTAATGTGTAATAGTTAAGGTGTTCACAGGATTAATTTCAAACCTATTGCCTGCTGCCCTTCAGTAACTTGATTACTGTAACCTTGCACTAACGCACAAGGAATATAGAAAATAGCGTTTTTTATTTTTTGAATGAAAGCATGGACTAACATGCTCTGATCATACAGAGAAGCTTATTCTATAAACGTTGAAGGCACTGTGAGTACATTTTATGTAATACAGATGTTTTATTTTAATCATAGGTTCCCTAATCTGAGGTCTGACTGGGCTAAAAGGCAATGCCTGATCCAATTCTACATAAAATGCTATGCCTGAAGCATACTACTCGGGTAGCTAAAAACAAAGTAACTTTTAAGAAAAAGAATTTTCCAGCTGTGTGATCTGGCTAGTAAAGAATTGTGGTACCTTTTCAAGTATTTTGTACAAAGATTATGGAATATAGCTTTGTACTCCATGATGAGTTGGATTAACAATGTAGCACATTGATTGCACCGGAGTGATTAAGCATGCCCTTTAGAATTTGATAGGATGCAGTTATGATTTTCTCTCTCTCTTTTTGGTAAATGGCCACTTGCCTTAGTTTTAAGTTGCTGTGCTCCAGTGCCCCTACATCTCTAGCCAGGTTTTTTACTACATCTTTTTTGCCAGATCTCACAATGATTAATATTAAATGTGAGATTGTTATAACTGAATCTTATACATGTTTTATAGCCATCTTGGACATCTTCAGAATCTCTTATTGAAATAATTATGTTATCAAATTTTCAGTCATCAGAACTCAGTTCGCACTTTTATATCCAAGAAGAGTAGTCCAAAACTTAGTTGCCCCAGTACAGAGCCCTGAAGATAGACTCCTGTTGGGGTGGTTACATAACCCTAAACCTGATTTCTTAAAGTGATGCTGCACGATCAGTGTTTTACCCATTTTGTGCACCTGGAATCATATTAAATCATTTCTAATATGTCTGCTGTTACAGACATAATAAGGTAAATGACTTTGCAAGTTGAGAGAAGCAGCATTCTTACTATGTAAGAGAATGCTGCAAAACTTTAAAATACACACTGTACCCATAACAAATCCATTCATATCTATATCTAACAAAATTAGGTACCTTGTGATATTCTGGACAGTTTGTACTGTGACTGTCTCCATCATTTTACAAGGAATTGGTTTCTAACCCCACCCCACCCCCGACTTGCAACTTTGTAAACTACTACCGCTTTATACTGTCACAATAGATCAGGGGCACTTTGGACGTTAACATTTTGGTTAATGTGATTTATTAAGGATTTAGTTATCTTATCTTATTTCTGTCTGGGAAACCACCAGATATGCTTTATCTGTGTAAGTTATGGCTTTAATTGTATGCATGGCAGGCAGCAGCTTTCATATCTTTAGTTGCAGAAGTAGTAGCTTCCTCCCCGATGTCTGTAGAATTCTTGTGTATTGAGAACTTTCATAAATGCATTTCTGCAAGTATGTTTCTTATGTCTTGTGACTGGATGATGGTACATTATAGCTCTTTTCAACTAAGGCAATTTTGAAAGCTAAATAGCCATTTTTTCTGGTGAGTAGTTTATGTATTTGTGAGTCTATCAAAGTTGTAGTTTGTTTTATTTTATATGTATGTTTATGTGCTGCCAGTATTTATTTATGAATTCAAATGATGATACTGATCTCAATGATAGTGTCTAGAGCAGATTTACTTGTGTCAGTGTGAGAGTATTAGTCCTTTTTAGCGTATTGTTTATTAGATTGTAGTTGCCATTGATGACATCTACAAAAGATTGCTCATTTATGAATGAATTTGATTTTATTCTTAAATTTAGTAATGATACTGTTTTGAACATTGGGTACATCCAAGGGTCAGGAGCAGAAGGATATTAGGTTTCAGTATATCTAAAATATTAACACTTTTAGTTAGATTTCATGCCATTTGTTCTAGATTAATTTTATTAACTTAGTTAATAATTGGTGCATATTTATGCAGAGTAATATACCCAGTCATTGTTTTCAGTGTTTATTAGTTTAAATACCCCTCTATGCAGATTGTATTGTCAATGGCTGATTTTTTTTTCTTTTTCTTTACATGCGTGAGTTTAGTCTGGGAATTCAATTCCACTTTAAGGGACATACCATACTCTTGCTTATTATAATATGTTAAGTACCTTTAATAATTTTGGATAAGTAGTTTATAGTCCAGGGCTGGCTTCTTGACATTTGGTTTTTAGTTATTGTTTTACAAATATTGTGACGCTACCAACTATGTTATTGGACTTGCAACAATAAAATGAGGTATGCTCTGAATCTGATGATGCTTGTACTTGAGCCTTACAGTAGCAGTACAGATATCAGCCTTCTCTAAGCAGAAAAAAATCTTGCAAATTGTCCATTTTATTGTTGGGACTAACATTGTTTATGTTGAGATCCTGTATACTTTGTGGGAGGACTTTTAGCAGTCACATTCTAAAATGTTTATTATACCATGACCCCCCCCAAAACGTGCACGCTGATTGGCCAGCGTGCCCGTTGTAAATAGAGTTATACTAATGGAAAAAGGTCCGGTCGCCCGGACTTTTTTCCATTAGTATAACTCGGTTTTTAAAACACTGTCTCGTTATGTTAAATGGGTTTAACATAGCGAGACAGCTTTAAAATAAGCAACGGAGATCTCCGTTGCTTATTTTAAAACTGTCTCGCTATGTTAAACTCATTTAACATAGCGAACATAAAAAGCAACGGAGATCTTGCTTTCTCCGTTGCTTTTGCCCACAGCTCTGATGTACTGCGCAGGCGGCGCAGTAGATCAGAACTGCCTCGGATGCCAGACATCTGCGGAAGGGCAGTAAACAGGCATTATACTATGCCATTATTTAAGAAAAGTAATAGTTTCTTTTCTTAAATAATGTCATGGTATAATAGCAATAACCCATGCCTGGGTGTGGGTAATGCTAAATTTACCCACGGTTGGCTTTGGTCCCTCGGGCTTTGCCCTCGGGACCAAACCACGCCAACCGTGGGTAAATTTAGCATTACCCACACCCAGGCATGGGTTATTGCTATATTAATCCCACCCCACCATATCCCATCTCATAAATTTGAGGGAGGTCTTCCATAAACTGCTCAGTCTAATCTGAGCTATGACCATGTTAAAGTTCCTGTTAATCTTCTCTTTTAACCTAGATGAGCTGCCCTTGATTTTGGCACCAGGTGTGAGTGACACTGCCACAGTCCCTATGCAGGTCCTCTTAGAGGTGTCTGTGTGTGTGTTTTACACATGGTGGAATAATTGCTTATCTTGGTTGCCAAGTCTAAGGTTTGCCTTATGGACTTTCAGGTCTGACTTGCTTTGGTTTTAAAGCTGGGTATTTTGTTATGCTCTCTGCTCACTGCCAAGTTAGTTTGACTGTCTTGGATTTACAGTGGTCATTGAGAGGTGTTGTGTGTGAAGTTCTGGTTTGGCTGATCTATGGTTTCTTGAGACTCCGGTGATGCTTATGGAGGTGTGCTCTTCAGGACCTCTTTGTATGTAGGAATATGTATGCTCAAGGGGTGGGGCTGCTGCTTAGATATTGGCCTTGGTAATCTGGATAAACATATGCCTTTCAAAGATACTTAAGGTCTTGCCAATAAAGAACACACTTTCTGTAATGATGGTTCTATTATATTGCTAGCATACCTCTCAATAGTCCAGATTTTCACAATGTGTCAAGATTTTTGCGTCCTATATTTAGTCTGTTTCTCATTTTTTTCTGGCCTATCTTTGGAAAATCATTGGGAATTGATGTCGGAAAATGACAGACACGTGAGTTTGACTTCATACCCTTCAAAATATTTATGCTAATGCTAGTGCAAAACCATGGTCTGTCAACTTTCTACATTTATAAGAGCAATAAAAAATTATCTCTATTTTTGGGCCATAGCCCCCCCCATTATTTATGGCTTTGTCCAGATTTCCTGTTGTAAGAGGTTGAGAATTCTGATTGCTTGAGATTTGACAAGTATTTGAAAGCTAGCCCACATGGTACCATGTTTGTTTTAACAATGTGGAATCTTAACTGCATGTCAGAAGATGGATTTTCCTTTTCCAGAAGGCCACTGAATTGGTACATTTAGTTTGTTTGCAGATACTGTGTAGGGAAATATTGGTTACTAATTAGATATTTTAAAAAGTGAAGTTGCAGAATGGAAAATGCTGGGGGTATTGGAGCAGACAATTGGTGGCTGTGCAAAGGCTGTTGATGTATTGTTTACATGGAGGGCTTTAATATAGTAATAACTAGTAAGAATGAATGAGATGGGGAGAGAGAGGCTGTTTTCAATTAAATTAACATATTTTAGGGCACGCAGCTCAAGCCTTTGGATTTATGAATACCTTAGAAATAAGGCAGGGGAGATGAAGAATGAGATTTTCTCATAATGCAGTATTTTCTGGCTGTTGCCTCAAGAACAAAGTTTTCCATGTTACCTTAAACATGAATGAATGTGTTCCAGCTTTTCATACACTTCTCAGGAAGTAAATCTTCATTACATTTCAGATAAAGAAATACAAGGTTTGAGTTATACCCTTATGTAGAACTAAACAGAAAAGTACTGGATACAAGACTAACTTCTGTGATAATCGTTTCACTTGTCACTTTCTGTACTTTTGCCCTTCTTTCCTACCATTCTACAGTGTAACATTCCAGTGCCTTAGTATGGATCCTGCTCCAACCCATTAAATGTTAGCAGCTGGCTGTGTGGGATTTTGTCAATAATTGGCAAAGTGTTGGTTGCTCTGCTTGTACTGTTCACTTTCTCCTTTTCCTCTACCATCATTAAAGTGGATTAGATTTAACTGATGGCTGCCTCTGACCATGATTCATTGTTGGTTATTTGTGAGTGTTCTTGACCTGTAGGAAAGAAACCAGTCTTTACCTCAGGATTCAGTCTGTGGGATTCACTGCCAATGCTTTTTGACTCTCACAGGTCACTAGCTCCTTATATTTTCTTTCTCGTCCTGTTGTATAATGGTGTGAGATTATGTGGGTATCTATGTCTGTATCAACAGCCACTATTTTTATGTGTGATGGACAGGGTTAGAGGTCTCATGATTTGCAGAGCTGCTGCCAAATAATATTTAAGGGTTGATTGATTTTAAGAGGATACAGTAAATGAGTACAGCTTCTTTGGGAAATAGCCAACACCTGCCACACCCTGATAGGCTTTACACTGATCAGCTGCAGACCAGAATTACCCTTGTTGGTTTTCCTGGATCTTACCAACCTTGCTTCCAACCTGTAGCTGGCAGCCCTTATTTTTCTGTTTCAGTATTGAAGGAAGCATATATTTAGGATAGTTTCTGTTAGAATGTAACAAATGTATATATGTATTTTCTGACAGAATGCCCATATACAACAGTTGAATCTTTAATTGTATTGACATTTGCATGTATTAAGTCACTTTGCTTAGTATGGATAAGAATCTAAAAAAGGTATATTCAATATATTATTGCATATATATATATTTATTTCTATATTAAAATCACGAAATCCAGATAGCTTTAGTATCTGTGAGTTTGTGTATAAACTCTGATCTCCTGGCCACAACACTGGGCTTTTGCAGGAAAAAGCAACCAGGATCCATGATGCAGGACAGCAATATATAGTACTGAGTGATTTACAAATACAGTGGCAGAAACAATCAACAATGCAATGAAGCAGATACAGATGCTCTGAAAACTACTATGTGCAATAATGTGTAAGCATGAAGTGGTCTTCTGTATGCCCAAGGGCCATGTCCCTGCAAAGTGGAATATAACAGAACACCAACAGCACATTCACAACAGACATGCACTCACTCATAACAACCAACCTGGAAAATTTTGACGTCCAACAGATTAAATAAAATCAGAGTAATGCCTGTAACAGTGTAGAAGCCTATTTTAAGTAGAAGTAATTCCTGTACTAGAGAGACATCTTGTCTGATATCTCATTCCCAAGAATGGAGATCTTCAGGGTGACAGTAATGCAGGGTGTAGCAGTGCTTGCCCTACTTAATGGTATAAGGAATGCTGGTCAGCCTAGACAGCTGTACAGGACTCAGCAGCTGCCCCCAACTAGCTGTGTAGGAGATTTGCTTTCCTTAGCACACCAGGCAGGCATTAAGTGGGACAGTAGCACCAGCAACCATCTCGATGTATGTAATGTAAAACAAAATATCAGTATGAGAATTGTGCCCTTCAGAGGTCTCTGAAGAGTTCTACACCTTAGTGCCTTGTAGATGCACAGCACAGTCCACAAACAGCTGGCATGAATCAGCAGATATGCAAGTTATGCTTTTGACATGCAGCTGAATGGATCAGCACCCCAGAATCACAGCAGTTCAGAACAGACTAAATTTAGCTTCATTATCATAAATAAGATACTTACTAGTGACAATTATGGGAGCTTTGCCATTTGGACTCAAAACGAGCCTCAAGGATAAATGAACAGCAGAGATATTTCAGCAGCTGTAATCACAGTCTGCCATTACAGAAGCAGCAGAGAGACAGAATCTAGCCTACAAGAGGTACACAGTTATGTACATTACTGTAGTAAGTGATGCATGTACACTGTTGTGCCTAATGGCTTTTTGAATGCTGCTTTCATTTGAATAATTATTTGGGTCACAGTAGTTGGCTGGTTTATTTAAGTTGTGACAGGCACCTACTACTGTACCCTGCTGCAGTTGCTCACATTTTCACATATACACCTAGCAGAGAATGTCTGATTAAATAATTGTTATTGCAACCCTAACCTTTGTATCGCCAACATTTGTAATCTGCTGTGCTTTTGCACCTGTTTACATGCACAGCAGGGGATAACAGCCCAGTGACATGAAACGGTCACCCTTTCCCGACCTATGCTGCACTAGGCATTATGCAGGACGTATGAGGCCTAAACATTGTGCCCATTCTGGCATAACTAACGATGTTCTAATGTGCCAGCCAACTTCCACTATGGCATAGGCTGGAAAGATGTGTGGATGCACAGAGGTACCTATGATGTCTTGTTCCATAGGTGTTAAATCTCTGCCTTCCATCCACTTTAGAGGACATTCGTACAGGTTTATTCCTACAGAGAAAGACATCTTGCAATGTACACTCCTGAATGGGCAATGACCGAGGTTGTTCAGGATATGAGGCTTCTGCCAGTCTCTGCATATAGTGCATGATGTCAGTGCTGTGAGAAGGAGAAGCTACGCTATACATTAATGCCAAAAAAGTGTATAAATGATATGACACAAATGGCCTCAAAGAAGGTGCTCAATATAGTAGTGGAATGGATGTCAACAGGCGGTGGTCCTTTGTCAAGGTGTACACACACAGATGAAGAATCCTTTCTGCATTCCTGCATGGAGACAGTGAGGAGATGGACATCCCATCCTGAGGTATCAGCGCAGGGTTTTGAGGGTGATCACATGCCATGGAAACAAGTCCATTATGTACCGAGACACCTTTTCAACATTGCATGTTTTAACTACATCTTCTGTACTTCATAGTTATAACAGTCATGCATATCTTGTGGAACCACTGCTCCAGATATGTTTCTTATTTGGCTGTGGGACTGCAGCTGCCAGTAGTATGAACACCATGGTACATGGGAAATATTGGCCATTCATTATTGAATGTGTTATGTATTTGTATTCACAGAGAAACACCAATTCTGTGCCCAGGGTCTGGCTATAATGCCAGCATGTATGGGCTTTTTTTTTCTGCTGCTCAGCCATGCCTTGTGGGTTCTGTATCGGTGTCATCAGCCAATGCTTCAGGGTAATACCTTTTTCAGCCATAACACATTATGGACAGGGTCAAGAAGTTAGGATGGTTAGGGTTCCCTCTACCCATTACATACATTGTTGTGGATATGGAAGTGCACCAGTGTGACTACCCTTAACCTTCTAGGTTGCCCTATCTGCAATAAAGTACATCAGATTCTTGTATTTTCTTAACAGTTATGGTTTATTTAATTCATGTCAACCTTGTACTTGGAAAAATACAAATAAGATTTTACTGTTAAATTCTGGCTAAGTGTTTTGATGTTATGTTGTCCATCTCACCTTCCTTCTTTCTGGTTGGGTTTGGAGCTGATCTCTGCTCTGACTCGGCCACTGCTAAAGCTCAGAGTCCTTACTGGCTTGAGGCTAGCCCCTTATCCCAGCATGCTTAGCGGTTGCTACCCAGATCTCGTTTGCCGCTTGCAGCGTTGAGATTGTCTTCTGCTGGCTCAGGCTAAGTAGTGAGTTTTTCTATAACAATTCTTATTGTTTCAGGCTAAATTTCCTTAGAGTTTAGTGTTTTTACTCCTTCTATATTACCCCTATCCTTGTTGCCTTCTTTTTGCTGTTGTTAGGCCGTCGTTTTCTCTCAGGCCTTTACCTGTGTTGTTGTTGTCGGCAGCCCGTTTTTCTTGACGGTTGTTTTTTCTTGTCCTGTCCCCCCATTGCTACCTATGGAGAAGCCGTTTTAGTTGGAGGCCTTCTCCCTTTGGGAGCAGTAGCTGTTTAACTTGGAGGCTAAAACCCCTCTTCTTCCTCCCTTTTCCTCTTCTAACAAAAAAAAAAAAATACATTCTCCAAGTTGTTAGTCCTGTCTTTTGTGGTGTGTTATGTCCAAAGAATTACCTAAGCAGTCAGGGCTCAAGAAATGCAACTCATGTTGCTAGAAAATGTTTCTTATGGACGGGCACACAAGTTGTGTGTATTATTTAGGGGCGGTCCGCCTGCAGGACTTGTGCTCTGTTTGCCATGCCTTTAGTGCATGGGTTTTGCAGGAGAGACACAGCAAACTTATTTTGAGAGGATTATTAAAACCCCAGGTTGAAGTAGCATCGGATACTCAGCCCTTAAAAAATCCGATGACAAACTGGCATCTTCGTCTGCTCCACCTTCGGTGCTGACAAAGTTTCTAAATCAAAATCTTTAGTACCTTTGGAGCGGATTGTTTGCTCTGAGGAGTCTTTTTCTTCGGTGGCTCCATCAGTGTCTTCGGAGCTATCCCGGATAGTGGGCTGAGGACCATTGACTGACAGGCACAGATCTCCTTTGCTGGACCCAGTGAGATCTGTGCCTGTCAGTCAATGGTCCTCAGCCCACTCCTCTCGATCATCCAGGAGTTTATCGGATGATGATGTGGAGAGAGTGATGAAGAGGCTGCTCAAGATACTGGTATTTGCTAAATTGTTGTCAAGCCCAGCCCAGAAGGAAGTGGCAGCGTTGTCCGAACCAGTCCCTGTCTCTCTTCCTCCTTCGGCTGCACCCAGTTCGGAGCTGGAGTGCATGGAAGTAGTAGTGGTGGAAACGTCAGTTCCGACGACCCTTGCCTTGTCTGTTCCGACATCTGGTCCGACCTCCTCGATAGTGCCCAGACCCCTCGATGGGACGGACTGAGACTCTTGTCGGCTCCAAGGAGGGAAGTGGCATTAGACCCTTGTCTGACCCCATTCTCCCCTTGGGGCTTCGGCGAAGGTGAGTTTGGCTCTCACATCTGCCTCTGAACCGCCGCCTTCAGTGCGGAGGAGGTCTCCAGGCTCCTCAGAGCTGGAGCCTCTCTCCGTTCTGACCGCGGTGCCTTTGAGGTGATGAGTGTGCTGTCTACTGAGATGGCTCCACCCTCGG
This sequence comes from Protopterus annectens, assembly GCF_019279795.1. Classification (NCBI taxonomy): domain Eukaryota; kingdom Metazoa; phylum Chordata; order Ceratodontiformes; family Protopteridae; genus Protopterus; species Protopterus annectens. The sequence continues at coordinate 584,536,785 of NC_056732.1, forward strand.
CTCCATTGGCTCCACCCCCATCGATACTGGTGTCTGACTCGGATCCTCCTCTCCGTCCCAAGCGTAGGGAACCGATGACCCAGGATGCCCTACAGGGAGACCCCTCTTCTTCTGAGACCTCTCCTGAGCATGCCTCAGAGGAGGTTCCCAGGAAGAAAAGATGTAAGAGGAAGCATGTGGACTCCCCTGAGTCAGTCACTTCTGACACAGACTTGGATGACATGGCAGGGTCCCCACGGTCCCCCTCTGAGGATGTCTCATTCTCAAACATCCTGGAGATCCTTAGGCAGAGGGGAAATTGGATGTCCCTTGTCCCTTCTGGGGATGATTCTGTGTACCTGGATGCATTTTGTTTCCCAACCCTCCACCTCCTGGGTGTCTCCGCCTTTCGACCCACTTTTGTCTGTAGTGAGTCAAAAGGCGTGGAGTGCTCCAGAGACCATGGAGCCCATTCTGAGAAGGCCTGACAAGTTTTATTACCGCACCAGATGACAAGACATTTCTCTCTAAAGGCATGCCAGTTGATGCTATGGTGGTGGCAGCAGCCACCAAGAAGGAACTCATGGAGACTTCTTCTCTCCATCCTCCAAACAAGGAGTCTAGAGCCATGGATAGATATAGGAAGTGCGTTTTCTCTTCAGCGGCTTTTACTCTTTGGTTGATGAACTATTTGACACATTTCACTAGACTTCAGAGGGATCTCCATAAAGCGCTGGGAGGTACCGTCCAGGATCCTTCAGCTGAGGGAGGGGCTTTCAAGTCTGCTAACCAGCTAGCGACCCTAACCTCCATTGTTAACTCCTCCATGCGCCTGATTTCTTACACAGCAGATGTAGCGAGTAGGGCTGCAGGCACAGGAATGGCTCTTCGCAGACACTCCTCGATGCGCCTTTGTCAGTTTGCAGAGCCCTTCAAGTTCTCCTTTACTAACGCCCCCTTTGATGGCTCGGCCTTGTTCGGGCCACAAGTTAGGGAGACTTTTACCAGGCGTGAACGTGATGGCAAAACTCTCTCTGCTGTAGGAGTCAGTTTTTCCACTCCATCCAGGCCTTATCCCAAAGGCCAAAAGACTGATAAAATGCGGTTCTGTAAATCCCAGGGAGCTTCGTCGGACGCTCATGGAGATAATTCCCCCCAGGGGCAGAGGGGGAAATAACGGGAGACGCCGGCCTCACGGCGAGGGGGGGATCCGCAACAGGGTGACAGGGATATGTTCTCTGCCAGGCCCTTTCAGAATCCCTGAAGGATTGCCCTGAAGGAGTACACATCTAGGAATCACAATAAACTACAAAACCTTGTTGCCCTCTCATTTTATTACTTTCATAGGCGCTCAGCTAAATACAAGGGAAATGGTAGCCAAGCTCCCACAGGAAAGGGTGCTTGCCATTCAATGTCTGGTCTCTCTCCTCTTGTCAGAGTCAAAGGTTCAGGCATGATTAGTCCTAAAGGTCTTTGGCTTGGTGGCGGCTGCCATTACTCTAGTCCCGTTAGCTCGTTATCATATGAGGATTTTGCAATTGCTCCTTTTCTCTCAGTGGTCATATCAGGATCTAACAATGTCACACATTATCTTAATCACGGATGCTTGCAAGAAAGATCTACAGTGTTGGCTCCACTGTCCCCTTGTCACTCTCGGCAGACCCTTTTATAGCCCCTCATCCGGTAGCCAGAGTGACCACGGATGCTTCCCAGATAGGGTGGGGGGGCATTATCTGGGACAGACAGTCCAAAGAACTTGGCAGCCTCACGAGTACCATTTTCACATCAATGTCCTGGAGATGAAAGCGGTGTTATTAGCATTGCAAGCACTTCACAACTCTCTTCCTTTGGACTATATAGCAATTCAGACGGATAGCATGTCAGTGGTGTGGTAGATCAGCAAACAGGGCGGAACCAAATCTTATCCCTTATCCCTTGTGTCGGGAGGCCCTTCGAGTATGGCATTGGGCGATTTCCTCTCAGTGTTTTCTGGTTGCAGCGCACATCCCGGGGAAGTCTAACGTAGTAGCGGACAAGCTCAGCAGGGCAATCCCCACAAGTGGTCTCTGAAACGCGATGTGGCAGATATGATCTTCCGCAGATAGGGCAATCTTTTTGCCTCAGACCTAAACACCAAATGCAGCAGCTACTTTGCTCTAGTTCCCCCACTGGGACAGACACCCAGAGATGCACTCATCCACGATTGCCCCCCCCCCGGGATTCTTTGCGCCTTTCCTCCAATTCCAAAAGTTCTTCAGCAAGCAAAGTTGTTGAGTTGCAAGCTGATCCTCATTGCCCCTTACTGGCCTCATCAGATATGGTTCCTGTGCCTTTGGCATTACCTGCAAGAGGAGCCTTGCATTCTGGACCCGGTTCCAGATCTCCTGACACATCAGTCAGGTGCTCTTCATCCCTCCATTCAAACTCTCAAGTTGACAGCTTGGTTTCTCCACTTCCAGTCCTAGCCAGGCTTCTGGATATCTCACCTATGGTTCAACATATTTTAGTCTCTTCTGACAAGCCAACTACTAGGAAACTTTACGCTAGTAAATGGAAGAGGTTCTCTTTCTTGGCCCAGCAAAATGACATTGATCCCTTTACAGCCCCAATTTAAAAAATGTTGGACTTCCTGGCAGAAACCTTTGAGAAAGGAGAAGGAGCAGCGGTTGCTACGATTAGAGTTCAACTGGCTGCTATTTCCAATTTTCATGTGGGCCTTCTAGGTTCTAACATCATGTCTCGCATGCTATGTAGGGCCTTTTTAAAAGGTGCTACCCTATTAAGGCCTCCCATCCGAGAACCTCTGCATCCTTGGGATTTAAATTTAGTACTAGCGGCTTTAATCCTCCCTCTCTTTGAACCAGCCTCTTCTTGTCCTCTAAAATTCTTATCATGGAAGACCCTCCTCCTGATTGCAATTACATCACCTAGGCGGGTTTCCGAGTTAAAGGCACTTTCCATCCACCCGCCTTATATGATTTTTCACAAGGATAGAGTATCTCTTAGAACTACTTCCTTTTTTACCAAAAGTCTGTTCAGAGTATAATTTGAATCAGTCAATTGAACTCCCTGTATTTTTCCAAATTATGGCAACAAGGCAGAGTATAAGCTACATCAATTGGATGTTCACAGGCAGTTACGATTTTATCTTCAAAGAACCAAGGACATCAAAAAATCAGATCAACTGTTTGTATCCTTCTCACAGAGTAAGCAAGGCTCACCAGTTTCCAAAGTGACTTTGTCAAAATGGCTGTCCAGTACTATTACTTGTGCTTATGAGTCTCTGAATGTGTCTGTCCTGGATAAGGTAAGAGGACACTCTACTAGGTCCTTGGCTACCCCCATAACTTTTCAAACCAAGCTTCCATTAGATACTATTTGTGTGGCAGCAACATGGGCTACTCCCCATACCCTCATTACTCATTGCAAAGTGGACATGGCCTCTCGGAACAGGGCATATTTTGGTTCCAGGGTTCTGAAGGCTCTTGCAGTGAGCCACCCAGGATTTAGGTGCTGAGAATGCTGTCCCAACCAGAAAGAAGGAAGGCAAGATGGACAACATAACATAAAGAAGTTATGTTCTTACTACAACGTTCCATGTTTGTTGTCCTTTATCTTGCCTTCCTCCTTGCGTCCCTCCCTCCTTCCCCCATCCTGGATGATTGAGAGGAATTCCCTTTTTGGCTGGTTTGGCTGAGTTTCCTTTGCTTTTCAACTATTGATATAGTCCTTGTCACTATTCTGTTTTTTTTTCGGTACAAGGAAGCAGTATTGTTTGGTTACCTCTTTTTATTTGGTAATTTATAGTTCTCCTATCTAGTGGTTAGTTGTCGCAAATGAGATCTGGGTAGCTACCGCTAAGCATGCTGGGATAAGGGAATAGCCTCGAGCCAGTAAGGACTCTTTGAGCTTTAGAAGTGGCTGAGTCGGAGCCGAGATCGTCTCTGAACCCAACCAGAAAGAAGGAAGGCTAGATAAAGGACAACAAACATGGAATGTTATGGTAAGAACATAACTTCTTTTTTTCTGCTATTCATGTGTAGTAGATATATCAACACAGTTCTACTGACGTTACTCTAGCAGCTAAGTGCTGCTTTCTGCTGTTCATGTGTAGCAGTTATATTAGCAAGTTTGCACTGGCTGTGTTTTTTTTTTTTTTTTTTTTTTTTTTTATTTTTTGCTGTTTGTACTGCAATTACATCAAGTAAGTCTGTAGTGTTGTTGGAATTGTTATTCTCTCTGCTAATCTGTAGTGCATATATGTTTATGTTTGCTGGATAATGTAGGGGATTTGTTAATATGAGAGTTTGTTTGTGGAGAGTTTTGCCATTGGCTAGGGTTGCTTGTTTTTCATATGTTACACACTTCAGTTGCCTTTTATAAGTGCTTAAATGTCACATTTACAGACAGTAGGTTGTGTAGCAAAGAGTGGGAACTAACATGGGCGTACTAACTGTCCATCTAACATCTGTAAACTTATTCTGAGTAACCCCCCCACTTGCATGTAAGCACATACCTCGTATTAGTTTATTTTTCTTTCTTTCCTTCTATCTGTGGACGCCACCTTTTTTGTTTTTAGTAACCCCAAGCTTGCATACCTATAATATCTCCTGTTAGCTTTCTTATTTTCCTGTTTAAAGGCTAGAAAGCAGAAATGCACAACTGTGAAATATAGTGCACTACCCTTATTTGCCAAACATTACTTAATCTGGCTGCGTATAGACAAATAGTATTGTACCTATCTAGTTCAACCATCAAGCAATCCTTAGTAACCCCCCCACCCCACAGTGAATCAAGCATATAGTAAGTCTGACTACTGCTGCTGCAAGTTATCATATCCAACTACCTAAGGAACTTGCACAGCTGAATTTCACCTGCAGTTGCAAAAGTTCACAAGGAGCAATACATTGAGTTAAATCTGTGCAAGGCAAGTTCCAAGACTCAAACTAATAACTTAATTTAAGTCATGCATTAGTGTGTTCTGTTGTATTGTGTTGAATCTGCTGGAAGGATATCCCCACCCCCATTTACTCATCTAGACTCACAGGCCTTTTACTGCTGAAGGTGAAGCTAAATTAACACTTTAGCATATTTTACTCTTATCAGGGTAATAGATCCCTGCACAAATTTAGAAAAGCCCATAACCTTAAAATTAAATGCTCTAACTCCTAACTCCAGTCAAGTATTTAGAGTTCAGAGACCTTGTCTTTGTATCCATGAACATTCTACCTCACTGTTTTTGGTGGTAAACCATCTGGGGGTGGGGGGTTCTTCCTGCTCTGTTCGCTTTGCTCAGTCCGCTGCCCTAACCCGTATGCCACTCGCCCCCATCACCTCTACTGGTATCCCATGCAAACCACTCCCTCTTATTCCTATGATCCAGTTATGTACAACTCTACCTTGTCCACACCCACATTTCATTCACATCTTACCTACTTTTATTTAACCAAACTTATCTGCTTTCCTTAGATCCATCAACTTGAATTCTCATCCCCCTCCCCATTATGCATCTTGGCATCTTACTCTACTTCACCACCACAACACAATCACTGCCTCAAACTGTTTTATATTAACTCCAGGCTTACCACATTCTCTTCTACTATACACACACCAAACTAACATTGCACCATAATTTTTCTTCTGACCAATCACATCACCCCCAACCCCTCCTTGTCACAAACCACAAGGCAAAACAACTAACCACATTGTCAAAGCCCACTTTGAAGTCCAAACATTTCCAATATCACCTTAAGATGCTCGCATGTCACTAGATAATATAAATCTGATAGGTACCACTTTCACTGTTTTTAAACCCACCATCACAGTTGACATGCTCCTTCTAACCTATCTAACCTCTTTAGTCTTAATTTTCAACCTCGCTACAACTATATCCCTGCATGCCCCCACACACCAATACACATCAACAACCTCCTCCAACTATCTCCCCAATAAACAACACAGCTTCTTGCTTCTCACATATCTCCATCGCAGTTTTTCCCCTATACCCTCCCATATTATTCAAACCACAGATAGGCCTCCTCACCTCCTATGAAACTACACTTGACACTGTCACCTATGAATAAAAAATACTTCCCATGGTACTCCTTCCTCATTACCTATCTTCTCAAATGTGGAGACATGCATCCTAACCCCCCAGGCCCATCCTCTAATCCAAACTACAAGAGTAACCCCAAAGGTTTAAACATACTTGCACGGAACCTTAGAAGTATATGCAATAAAATAGCCCCACTGCATGCCTATATTGATCAAAATAAACCTGACATACTATCCCTTACCGAAACATGGCAACACCCTGATGTAAAAGGCTCAGAAGTAATACCTCCAAACTTTGCAATCCAGGCTAAGAAATGCCCAACTCTTTCTTAATCCAAAGAAGAGTAAACTAGTACTCTTTCACCCCCAAAACACCTCCACTGTCACTGATCATTTCAACATCCTTGCATCTGACAACACTGTCATAGAAATAGTGCAGGAAACCAAACTTCTAGGAGTTATCATTGACAATAAACTTTCATTCCACCTCCATATACAGCATAATGTGAAGAAAACTTATCAGAACTGGGACTCTTTTTTTTTTATATAGAAACAATTCTTTACTGCAGCAACCAAAACTACCTGTGCAAAAACATTTTACTTCCCTCCCTTCTTTAGGGTGCTCATGCCCTAATTAACTTACAAACTTCTACCCTAAGCAAGATGGAACAGTGCTGCCACAATCTCTAAATATCACACATACCACTGTAAATTACTACTAGAACTAAACTGCCTTGAACTCCCCAATCAACTTGCCTTTATTCAGCTATCTACCTTGCACAACCTTTTTTTTGAAGCATACTGCTTGCCCTGCACTAGGCAGTCTAGTCAAACCTTACACACCAAATCGAACCCTACGATCAGAAGACAAAAATCTCTTGGCTATCTCAAAACATACAAGAAAACCCGGTCACACACTGTATTCATACTCTCTCTAAATATACTATGGAATTCGCTACCTGTAGCTACCAGGTGTATACCTGGCCTAACCCATTTCAAAGACTTTTTAAAAAATCATGTCAAAAATACATGGCTCTGCTCCTGCATAAAGCCTGCCTAATGCTCAGCTCTTCCTCTTCTTCCAGATTAGCCTCATCCTCCTCTTCTGTTACATTTTCACTCCCTCATAGTCTGCAAGATCGTAAGGCTTTCTTAACTCCTCCTGTTTCTATACCATATCCTTAAACTACTGCTCAGACTATAATGCCTATATTATTCTTAACTCTATCTTTCTGCATCACTAACTTTCTGGCTATTATTTTAACTGAAACCAACATTCTATTTTTTCATGTACTGTAACAGTCAGCATCATACATTGCACATACTGTTTTGGACACCATCTACTTATAGGATATGTATATGGTGAGAGTGACTATTATTGTGTATAATGTTTTAACTCTATAGAATTGTCTAGATGTGCAGTATATATTGTAATATCTTGTAACATAGTTTATGTTCTTTCAACTTATTTGTGTATACTATTTCTAAGGTCGTTTATATTGTATTGGATTGTACTGTCTTTGTATTCTACTGTATGTGGAGCTTTTCTCCCTGGGCCTCTGCTGAAAACAGGTTCTGTAGACCCAGTCAGACCACCCCGGTAAACAAATGGCAGATAAATAAAATGTGATATCTCCATCCAGGAAGCAGTGATGCAGTTGATTTGCTTGCTGTACATGAAAATTGTGGGTTTTACTAGTGTATTGTGCAGATTAATGCATTGTTGTTCGTGGACACTGGGTAGGTTTTTCTTTTTTTTTTTTTCCTTAATGAGTGTAATGTATGGCTTTCACCACATGAACGCGGAGGGCAGGATCATGAGAAACTATACATGGGTGTACCCCCAGTGTGTTGGGAAAACTGATGTGTTCAACCACTGTAAAAGCAGTTTATTGAGGAATGTACTAAGTGTTCTACAGGGTGACTACTGCTAAAAATACCAGGGATGCCCACAGCTTGTTTATTTTTATTTATTTATTTAGTTATAGTTGTTTAGTGGGGTAGTGCAATGATCTGAATGGACCATTTGCAGTTATGGTCCAGGTGAACAAGATCACATAAAGAAATGAACAAAACAGTTTTACAGCTACGAGGATATGCTAAAAAACACACACGTGTGTGTGTGTGTGTGTGTGTGTGTGTGTGTGTGTGTGTGTGTGTGTGTGTGTGTGTGTGTGTGTGTGTGTGTGTGTGTATGTATATATGATTTATTTATTTATTTATTTATTCATATTTGTTATGGGGAATGTCCAACTAGGTCAGAAAGTATCCCTTCTCAGAGGAGTCCCAGATAGAAAAGCTCCCAATACAGTAAACATACAAGTAAACAAATTAAAAAAAATCTAAATAACAAACAAGTTGTTGTCTTTCGGCTTTTCCCGGTTAGGTGTCGCCACAGCGGAACTCCGGTCCGCTAATGATTGGCAGTAGATTTTTACGTGCCGAGTTGGCAGCCCTGATGCACAACCTTCAACGAAGGCATGCCCATTCACGCTTGTCTCCACACAAAATAACAAACCAGTAAGCAAATTAAAAAAATATGTACACGAAAAACAAATTAAATACTAGAATCAAAAAGAAAATAAAAATCCAAAAGCGAAGGCAATTTTCATTGGAGAACTCTCGGATATTACATAAGGAAGGACAACATTCTGATAGGTATTTATGAAAAAGTTCATATGAGCAGTGCACATTAAGGGAGGCAGACAGTGAGTTGATAGGAAAGGAAGACTGGTTATAGAAAAAAGGCAGTGAAGAGGAGAGAGAGCTTTGCAAGGTTTGAGTGGGGGGATGTGAAATATGGCAAATATAGAAGGAATACAGGAATGAGAAAGGATGCAGATAGAAAGTGTATTGTCTTAATGGTTTTCAGCAAGATCAGAGCTGAGAAACAGGATAAACAGTGTTATTGTGAAGACTAAAAGTTTAGCCTGTGGTAGGGAAGAGGGGAGAAATAAAGATAGGTAGTAAGGAATCTTGAGAAGGTTCAGCCTAGATTAGTACATGAATAGAGCCAGGATGTTCTTCGTGTTTCACTGTTGCAGTCATCACATTTGGGTCATCCCTGCCAAGGTAGCCCTCGGCCGGCCCGAACACCAGAGGCTTAGTATTTCTGCATCGGTTGCTGTCGCTTGAGGACTGACATCCAGTCGTCAGTAGTATAAAGTAAGGCAGCCAACGCCATTACATCAGTCTTTCTTGCCATGGAGCCCGAAGCAGAAGCAGTTCGCATGAGTGCCGGTTGGCCGCTACCTGAGTTTTCATCTCCGAATTGAAGTTGAAGTCTTCTAAAACTAAGTACCCCATTGGGGATCCTTTTTTCTTGCACTAACCGCTGTCAGAAAAAGTTAACAATTGTCTTGCCCGTGGAAAGCAAATACCACACCGAGACTTCCACCCTTACTGCGTCACTTGCTTAGGCCCAGACCACGATGTCCCCCCGTTGTTGTTTCTGTGTGCTTTTGTTCAACACCAGAACTATCTGTCGCGGGGCCCTTATTGTAGCCAGATACTTTCGTTTGCAGTCTTCGAATTCCAATATGGCTTCGGTAAGCCATCTGACAGCAGATCTTCTGAAAAAACGTAAAGATAAAGACAGAGACCGCACAGGTCCAAACCTACCGACGACACTTCCGTTAAGCTAGTCATCAGTCCTCCGGTACTCAGTGAGGTGCTTTTGCAGCCCCTGATGCCCACTTCTGTTGATTCGCAGGCCGCTACTGAGACAGTTTCGGAGTCCGGTATGCCACAAAATTCTTTTTCGACTAAGGATCCTGCGGTAGTCTCTGCCTTGGATGGGTCCGGAGCCGCTGAGCAGGCACTACCGAACCTCGACACAAAACAACGTCTTCTTTCGTGACTACCATTCTTTCAAAAACTACTGAGTTTCTTAGGCCTAGGGTTCGAACCACACCCCGGAAACCGACGACCCACTCTCAGGTGCCTACTACCTTGCCTCCGTCTCAAATGCTTAAAATGGCAAAAGGACCTTATCATGCTGATCAGGGGAAGCTAAGCTATCCCCTCAAAAAGGAAAAAGAGATCTGTCCCCTGCAGTTTTGTCTGAACAAGAGTCAGATGAATCTGATGCATCTGACTATGAAGACATGCAACCCCTCTCCACTTTCGAGGATTCTGATGCAGAGGACTCCATTCCTTTAGCCTCTTCCTCAGAGGATATTTCCTTTGGGGAAACCATGCGTACTTTAAGGGAGTATTTCCAGTGGGGAAAGTCAGGACTGCCCTCAGTCTAAAAAGATACTTGGGGAATTCTTAAATCTTCTGCAACACAGACTCTTTGCCATCCCCCCAGTCCTTGATGATGTGGATGATGTTTTCCTTGAATCCAGCTTGACTCTCTGACGCCCTACCTCCTGCTCCCAGAAAACCTGACAGGTACTATAGAGTCCTTGACTCACACAAATATCTTTTTAAAAATCCAACAGCTGACCTTGAGGTCATTTCTCAAGGGCCAAAAGGAATCGGAGCAACCTCTGCTAAGAATCCCACACCCTCAAACAGGGATTCCCGAGCATTGGACAGATGGGGTAAAAAAGTATACACCTCAACTACTCTTGCTATCAGAGCACTAAATTGTCTGTTCCATATGCTGAAATTTCAGCAACATACCTTGGAATTCCTTAAACAAAACATGTCTTCCCTTCCTGCTTTGGCAGAATCTAAAGGTTTACAAGAATTGATGCATTCTGCAAGCTAGGTAACCAAACACACTTGGTGTGGTTTTGATGTCCTAGAAGCTTCTTGCAGGGCAGCAGTCACTGAATCTGTCATTAGAAGACATGCATGGCTTAAGGAACAACCCCTGCCAGACCATGTTAAATTTGAATTGTTGGATGCCCCCTTGCACAAAGATAACTTATTTGGTACTAAGGTAGAAGAGGTTTTAAAAAAGATGTAAGAAAAAGCAAAGTCTATGCAAACAGTTAAGGATTTCTTACAAGTCCAGCCCCCTAGGATCAGCAGACATTGTCCTTCCAAGCACTGGTCCTTTCCTGCTCCAAGTAAACCAACCCAGCCTAGGCCCTGTGGAAACGCACCACCCAGACAGCAGCCCCAGGGAATTCAGAGATCTAAGCAGTGGACCTCCTCCACTTCAAAACCAGGGAGTTCTAAGCCTCCCCCTTATGGTAAGAACTCACAGTGACTCACCTCATCTGCCTCCTTTCACTTACCCCAAGGAGGAAAACTCTCATTTCACTCAAGCACCTGGGCCACCATAACCAAGGACAAATGGGTTCTGAACATTGTGTCTCAGGGATACAAATTCTCCTTCCATACCCTTCCAACCCCAAAAGGGTTTCCAGCTCTACCACCAAATCAGTGGGCAGAGGCTCAAAAGCAAATCCTTTCCCTTCTCTCTATGAGAGCAGTAGAGCATGTTCCTGCAGAACAGATAGGCCAAGGCTTCTTCCCCAGACTTCTTCTGGTGCCCAGAAAAGAGGGCACCTGTTGCCCCATCCTCAGTCTATCAAGTCTAAACACCTTCCTGGTGATCCCAAAATTCAAAATGCTCACCCTCCAGCTGCTGCTACCCATGCTGTCCAAGGACGCTTGGCTAGTCACCCCAGATCTAAAAGAGGCCTAATTCCACATTCCTACCAGGGAATCATGCAGGAAATATCTCCGCTTCAGGACAGGATCTCAACACTTTCAGTTCTCTGCACTTCCCTTTGGCTTATGTACTGCTCCCAGAGTTTTCACAAAATGTCTGGCTCCGGCCATTGCATTTTGCAGACAAAGAAATATTCAAGTTTACCCATACTTAGATGACTGCCTTATTCAGGCAGACAGCCAGGAAAAACTGCTCAAGCACCTGGCCTTTGTAAAGACGCAACTAACCTCCCTAGGATTCGCAATCAATGAAAATAAATCCAAACAGGTGCCCACCCAAAGGATAATCTTCCTGGGAGCAAGTCTGAACACAGCATGCCAGATGGCATTCTTATACCAGAAAAACAAATTTTCCTGACAGCCTATTTCTCTCAAATAGCCACCAGGCCCTGGCTATCTGCAAGGAAGACTCTGCAAGCTCTGGGGTTCATGGCATCTTGCATACCACTCATTCCACGTGCCAGACTCCACATGAGGAAACTTCACTGCTACCTAAAGAGCCTTTGGTGTCAACACTCTCAAGACCTGGAAAGTCTTCTGCCTATAATTCCTTGCCTCAGAAAGGAATTTCTATGTTGGGCAACAGCATGCTCCCACAGCAAGGGACTGCCCTTCTCCCCACCCCCACCACCTAGACCCTCACCGCAGACCCATCAGACTATGCTTGGGGTGCACACCTGGATGGCAGGTGCATACAGGGCCAATGGAGCCCTCAGGAAATCCCTCTGCACATCCAGTCAAAAAGAGGTGATGGCTGTGCAGCACGCCTTGATGGCTTTCAAACCCCTTCTCTCTCCAGGTGTTCTCCTGATCAAAACAGACACCACTGTGATGTGATACATCAACAAGCAGGGAGGGACTCACTCCTACCCCTATGCAGGCTGGCCATCACCCTTTGGCTCACAGCCTCTTCCATGCAACTACATCTATTAGCACAATTCCTACCAGGCTCTCTCTCAACTCTCTGGCAGACCAATTAAGCAGAAACCTTCTGGACCCACACGAGTGGCAACTGAACAGAAGTACCCTCACTGTAATAATTCAGAAATGGGGTGCCTCAAAGGTCGACCTCTTTGCCTCCCACACCAACCATCAGCTCAGAAAAGTCTGCACTAGGGAGTATCACTGCATGGCTTGGAAAGTGGATGCCCAGCCATTCCCCTGAGTCAGTCTGCTGGTCTATGCCTTTCCTCCCCTACTTCTTATCCCAAGGGTACTGCTCAAAATAAGGGAGGAAAAATAAAGGACCATTCTTATAGCTCCAGACTGGCCCCGACAACACTGGTACCCCTTGCTGCGCTGCCTGTCCCCGCTGCCTTCATGGCATCTTCCTCAGATTCCAAACCTCCAGACCCAGAGGGAGGGGGAATTCATGCATCCCAAATTGCAGACACTCAATTTGGCAGCTTGGCTTCTTCCCTAACCCCGAACCAGTCTGCCTTTCTAAGTAAACAGGTTCTGGATGTTATCCGTGAGGCCATACATCCTAGCACCAGAAAGGCTTATGCAGATAAATGGAAAAGGTTCTGCACATGGATCCAGGCTAAGGGGGCCATTACGTCACAGCCCTCCATCCCTCTCATCCTGGATTACTTAGCTGACCTACTAGACAGTGGTCTCTTTCTCCTCTATTAAAATTCATGCCTCTGCTATTTCTGCTCATGTTCCCACTGAGCAGCCCCTTTTTTCACACCCTTTGATCAAACACTTCCTCAGAGAGGCTAGTAACTTGAGACGCCCCCAGAAGGGCACCAACGCCGACTTGGGACCTTTTCTTTGTCTTAGAAAAGCTCACTCTGCCCCCTTTCAAACCAGCTTCTTCTGCAGAGCTAAAATTTATCTTGTGAAAAACGGCTTTTCTTCTGGCCATCACTTCAGCCAGAAGAGTCTCTGAGCTGCAAGCACTCATGGCTTTGGAACCCTTCATCTTCCATGCAGACAGGGTATCCCTCAGAACTAACCCATCCTTCATGCCCAAGATGGTGTTCGGTGTGGCTCTTAAACCAATCCATTCATCTTCCCACCTTCTTTCCTAATCCCAAGAACAAGGGGGAAAGGATTCTTCACACGCTAGATGTGCACAGACAGCTCAAATTCTTTCTGGGCAGGACTAAATCCTTCAGAAAGTCTGAGCAATTGCTGGTTAGCTTTGCTACAAGGGCAGAAGGGAAAGCCATCTCCAAGCAAACCGTTTCCAAATGGATAGCACACTGCATCAATTTCTGCTACAAACAGCATGGAAAGCCTCCCTCCAAGGGGTCAGGACACACTCCACCAGAGCAGCTTCCACCTCTGCAGCTTTCTTAAGAGTAGTCCCCACCAGGGACATCCTTGAGGCTGCCACCTAGACCTACCAGGGACATCCTTGAGGCTGCCACCTGGACATCTGTTCACACTTTTACCAAGCATTACCACCTGCCTCTCTCCTCCAAATCCAGGGCAGGGTTTGCCTCTGCAGTCTTGCAGGGCATCCTAGCCAGCCACTAGTTTCCTTGACTGCCTCCACCCATTTCCTCAGCTTTGGGAATCTACCCAAATGTGATGACTGCAACAGTGAAATGCTAAGAAAATAGTACAGTTGTGTACAGTTACCATAAATGTAGATGTTCTAGTTTATTCACTGTTGCAGTCCTGGTTTCCCTCCCTCCATCCCCCTTTATTCTCTTTCTTTCCTTACAAGGGACATATTGGTATTTATTTTCCACTGGTGGGGTTCTTCCACCTACTTTTGGGCTCCTGACAGGTTAGGGCAAGAAAAACTGATGTAATAGTGTTGGCTGCCTTACTTTGTACTACTGACGACAGTCTTCAAGCAACAGCAATAGACGCAAAAATACTAAGCCTCTGGTATTCGGGCCGGCCGAGGGCTACCCTGGCAGGGATACCCCAAATGTGATGACTGCAACTGTGAACACACTTCTAACATCTACATTTTTGGTAAGTGTACACAACTGTACTTTTTGAGTACGTGTTCCCTTACATTGTGTTTAAAGGAGGGAAGACTAGACATAGGCCTAATAGCAAGAGGAGGGGAATTCCAGCTTTTGCTATGGAGTAAGAATAGAGATTTTTTACCATGAGATTTATTGGGTTTATGGTCATGAAGAACGGTTTATCCTCTGAACATAGTGGTCTGTTAGGGAGATAGTTGTGGAGGATAGCTGAGGGTAGGACAGATTGCTGGTTTGTGTACCCTGTTACGGGTAGTTGTAAGATGAGTGAATAGTCCCACTACAAAATAAAGTTTGCTAAGATTAATGCATTTAAATTCACTCTAGTGTATTATTATATGCTGAACTGGGTCTGCCGCACTAATAAGCTGTCCCTTACATTTAATCTAATCCCCTAAACCTTTTAAATATTGACTATATCCCTGTAGCTTACACCAAGCGACTCCTGGTAGCTAGAAACCAAACATTTCCTCCAACACAAAAATTGGGCTATACACACTACAAATATAGATTCTAAGCCCCTAGAGATAGTGTTTCTAACCCCTAATACTCTAAAAACGTTTTTCATTACAAACCTAAGAAATAAAAAGCTTACTGTAAACCCCTATTCTACTTAGTTTACACTTACAGGCACTAAGAATCCTATGGTGTTTCTATCTAGTACCTATCACCAAGAAAACATTGTACTTGGAGATTTTAACATAGACTGGAACGCCAGTTCCTCAGAGTCTCTGACCACCCTTGTAAACCTATACGCGTTCACACAGATCATATCCACCCCTACCAGGCTAGGTAAACCGAAGCATAAAGAAAGTATACTAGATTGGATACTTATCAATAGTCCTCCCCCATTGTACATGTCAGGGACCCTCCCTGATGATCTAAGTGATCACTTTCTTACCTATATAATTAAGCATAAAGCCGTTAACCCCCACCAGGCCACCCTCAGAACGGTAAGAAACAATAAGAACTTTAACCCTGCCAAATACCAAGACTAAATCAACTCATGCAATTAGTCAGTCCTAAAACATCTGCCCTTGGAGGAAGCTTACTTTAATAACAAATTCCTTGCTATCTTAGATTCTCATGCTGCCGCTCGCACCATTAGAACAAAAACAAAAGCTGCAGTGTGGCTTTCTAAGGACTCCAAATCAAAAATCACCCGCAGAAACAAAGCATGGGCTTTATGGCATACTACAAAAGCCCTCTAGATCAAATTAAATATCGGCAGCTAAGGAATGAGACTAAAAAATCCATTTTACTAGATAAAAAAAAACTACTACTACTGTAATCTTCAACAATAAAAATCAAAACAACCCTCAGAAGTTCTGGGCAGGTATAAATAAACTATTATACGTAGGACAAACCACCACTCTAACCCCCGCAGCCTCTATTGATAAACCAACTGTGGAAGTCTCAAACACCTTCAATACTTTCTTCACTGAGGTTATCCAAGCCCTAGCGAGCCAGCTACCTCCAAGCCGCCCTGGCTCAGAGTCCACCACTCCCTGTACCAAACTCTCCTTTAGCTTCCAGCCAGTTGCTACATCACTTATCCATGCCCTCGTCAAAAAATTAAAACCTGCCACACTATCAGCTGATCTTCTCCCCGCTGAGTATTTACAGAAAGCCGCCAATGTCATAGCATACCCCATCTTCATATTAATTAATCGAACCATAACAGAAGCCACCATACCCTCCATCTGGAAAATATCCCACGTGATACCACTCCACAAAGGCAGCAGCTCCACTGAACTGTCTAATTTCAGACCAGTAGCTATACTGTCACCACTGGCTAAAATCATGGAAAATTGTATCCATAGACCACTGCTACACCACTTAATTCAAAACAATCTCTTGGCAAACTCTCAGCATGGATTTAGGCCTCATCACAGTACCACCTCAGCCCTCCTAGCCTTCTCTAATGCCATAAGCTATAACCGTAATAATAATAAATTATCCTCAGCCCTCTTCTTGGATCTCTCCAAGGCTTTTGATATGGTCGATCACCAGCTACAAATCCACACCCTGTTTGCTTAGATAAGATTGGAACCATTGAAGAGCTTTATTATCTGAGTGGCAGACAAGAGGCTGTCCTATGGCAGAACAAACATCTAACCTCCTACCTAATACCCTGGGAGTCCCCCAGGGTTCTGTACTAGGTCCTCTTCTGTTTTCCATTTTCATTAATGACCTCTACATGGTCATCCCAAATGCTAACTGTATTCAATATGCAGATGACTCCACTCTATTTTGCTCTGCTGCATCCCAGTCAGATCTGTGGACATCAACCCAGAAAACTTTTAACATAGTTGAAAACTGGCTTTCTGATTGTCGTCTGATCTTAAACACCGATAAAACAAAGTTGCTACTTTTCTCACCTACTTGCAGGCCCACTCCATTATCCTTTTCCATAAAATCTAACAATGGCACCAAAGTCTCCCCAGACACCTATACAAAACTTCCAGGTGTTATCCTAGATAATAATCTTAAATTTGATATGCATGTCAACCAAGCTATCAAAACCATCAATAAAAAACTTGGGTCACTATACAAGATTAAACCCTTCCTAACCCCACTAGCTAGATCTGCCATTGTATGCTCTCCTCTTGACTCTACGCATCCCCTCTACTCACCAACATGAGCAAAACTGATCTTAACAAACTCTGTAGCTGCTACAACCACATTGCCAGATTCGCCACCGGGATGCCCTTCAGGACACACCACTGTAACAACCTAAACTATCTTGGGTTGTTAGAACTGCACAGCCTAATTCAGTACAACCAACTTATAGTGGCGCATAAAGTACTTAACCAACCTGACAATACACCTGCACTTAAAAACATTATTAACCCCTACAACAATCTCGGACCTCTTCGCTCTTCCAATAGATTGCTAGTTCAAACTGTCAAAAGTAATAATTCAGCAGGTGTTTCTCTGTTTGCCCACTCTGTAGGTAGAAATTGGAACTCTCTCCCCGCTGACATCACCCTAGAATCCACTCTGAGTCTATTTAAGAAAAGACTCACAGTATTTGAAACTAAACTGGTTATGTCCTTGTACCAAGTCTGACTAGCTCTCTCCTTATGATGGCGTCTAATTACTTTTATTGCAGTTCAGATGTGTCGCAAGTTCTAGGTCTTTTACCTTGTGAATTCTAAACTTTGGAAATTGTATAACTTGCTTATATAAAGAGATTGTAAACAGTGTTTAACATGAACCATGTAATTTCTTTTTGTTTGTATCTTGGAGCTTTTCTCTCCGGGTCTCCGCTGAAAATGGACATGTATCCAGTCGGACTATCCCGGTCAACAAATGTAAAATAAAAAAGTTGTAGGTAGGTAAGATGGTGTGCTAGCTTAAGCCATTTGACTGACTGGAGAGCAATAGCAGTAAGAATGATATTTGGAACTATTTGTGACTTAGTTTTGGTGTAGCAGGCTTCTAGTTTTAGTGTGGAGTGAAAATTAGTAAAAACTGGAGCACCATATAACAGCGATGGTAAGAGGTACATGGTAATGGCTAGTGTAGTTTTAGTGGAAATATTGAAAAATCATTTGTCTGTAGAGCATTTTAAGGTGTTGGTGTTTTTATATATTATTCTGTAGAGGAAGGTCAAATTTGTGATTGCAGTCTATTGTTCAGGGAATATGTATTTAAAATTTTTCTCAGAGGCAATAGTTTTGGGAGTAAAGACCAAGAGCTTGGCTTTCTTAGGGTTAAGTAAAAGTTGGGGATCAGAGAGCCAAGTCTCAATAGAAGTGAAGGTTTATTGTGTTGTAAATTGCAGGTGAGGCAGAGAATTTCGAACAGCAGATGATGATGGAGTTTTATACATATTGAATTAGGGAGTCTTGACAGGAAGAATTATGAGGATTATTGATTAAATATATTAAATAGAAGACTAAGAATAGAGCCTTGGGTAATGCCAGTGTTTGTTATGTATGTTTATAGGCATCAATCAGTTAGATGGCAAGGAAACCTGTTAGGTAGGTAACCGGAGAACCATACAAGAGTGGGTGATGAAAGGCCAAGGATGGATACTTTATGTAAGATTTTGGAGTGCAAGACTGTCGAAAGCTTTGGATAGATCAAAGGAAAGTGCAGAGACCATTTTGCTTAAGTCCCTAGCTTTGCTGGCACTATGGCCTGGTCGGAAACCATGTTTGGAGGTGAGAAGTTGGTTTTGAAGGAGATTATTAAGGAGTTGTTTATGTACACATTTTCAAGAAGTTTGGAGAGAGGGGACAGAATGGCAATGGGACAAAATTGGACAAGTCCGTAAAGTTACCACTTTTATACACTGGGATAACGTGATTTTTTCC
The DNA here is from genome assembly GCF_019279795.1 of Protopterus annectens. NCBI lineage: Eukaryota > Metazoa > Chordata > Ceratodontiformes > Protopteridae > Protopterus > Protopterus annectens. The sequence continues at coordinate 584,555,725 of NC_056732.1, forward strand.
ATAAGGTTCGAACATAAGATTCTTGACTGGATCTATTAATAAAAATTCTGATGAGGTATGCTATGGCCTCTGCTGAAAGCCTAAGATATTCAGTTGGTAGTTGATCTGCAGAAGTAGAGCAGGGTTTTAGCTTGAATTATAGAGTTTTTTGTTATAAAGGGTAGAGACAGATTTGAGGAAAAAAGTGGAGAATTGTCTAAGATTTTGTGATTGGACAATGACAAGATACAGGAAGGATGATGAGTTATTAGTGGCACGTGGAATATAAGGTGTTTCTAGGAAAGGGTTCAGATGAGAGGTCTAGGGGGAACATGAAAGTGACTTGCATAGTTTGTATTGTAGCAATACTTTCAATAAAGTTGATATTAAACCAGCTGGCTATTTGAAGAGTGGTGTATTCTTGGGAGGGACTGAGTTTTTTTTGGGATCTTGTGTTAAGCAGTGAGGTAATAGATGACCACAATTTTGTGGGTTAAGTTTGTGATTGGTTTGAAGGAGTATATAGATTTTTTTTTTGTCTTGCATTATTTGTTTTTTTAACTTGGTTTCTAAGTTGTCTGTAGAGTTGTAGGTTTTTGTTAGTTTTATGTTTTTGCCTGTCAGTGTCGCAGTCAGTCAATTATGAGTTGTTTACTTTTGATAGCCAAGGGGAATGGTTAGATTTGATTCTTTTAGTACAGACGGAAGCTAGACTATTAAGGCTGTTTTAAGAATGTTTCATTGACGTGAACAATGGCTTCATCTAGGGGAGGGTTGTTTAGGGAGGACCAGTTGATGGCCTTTAATATATCAGTGAGTACCTGTTGGTCGAATTGAGAGAGATTGCAGACTGTTTTATAGGTATGCTCTCTGGTTATGAGGGATGTTGTTCTATAGGCATAGCTTGGAAGGTGGTCACTCAAGGTATTTGGGAATATGCCTGCTCTTGTAAATTTGCTTGGCTCAGATACTAGAATCTAGACCAGAACCAGATCCTTGGCTATTAGCTTCATTCTTTCTTATAGGGGTTGTGTTGAGTTGAGTGACATCAGATAAGTTAATGCTACAGATGGAGAAGTCTGAGGTTTTCTTTTTATTTATATCACCTAGCATTCTGGATTCATTAATGACTGCATTAGTTAATCAAAGCAGCATGTCTTCAAGTATAGCCATGTTTGACCTGACAGAATATAAATGACAATGATGCATAGAATTTTATCTTATTAATTTTAGGAAGGTAATGAGAATTTCTGCAATGGAAAATTTAGGTAGACTGTTGGAGTTTGAGTGGAGTAAAGCGATACCACCAGTTTTCATTTGTAGTCTGACTAGTTGTTTATCCAGGGGCAATAAGCTGTGTCTTTTATATTAGGTTTGAGTCAGCTTTCAGTGACAGCTAATAAATCTGGGGTATAGTAGGAAATCAAGGCATGAAGATCCTTGCAAGGTTTAGATATTTTGATGGGGCTAAGCAGACTGATGGCAGGGTAGGACCTGGTTTAGGGTAGCACCACCACTGGCAGATTTTGGAATAAAAAAAAAATGCATATCATATGATATTGTCATTGCATATCAAATGATATTTTCATTGGAGAAATTTAAGTTTTATATTGTTGTTTTAGACTATTATGTAATATTATTGGTGTATACACTGGAATGCCACTTACACCGCAAGCAAGTCTTTTGGAATCTGACCATGAGTTACTAGCTTTCTCACTCCACAAATATTTCAGACACTTGGATTTACCAGTAGAACAGTTTCCGTCAAAGATTGTTACCTGTTTGTGTCCTTCACTAAAGATAGAAGGCAAAAACATACAAAGCAGTTTATTTTTTATGTGACTGTTGGGTGCTTTATTGTAACATATGTAAAAAAGGTGCACCACTGTACCTTCCCAAAGAAAGAAGTAATAAATAAATAAAGGTAAAAAGTGGAAGGCACAAACAGGCAGTCACAGTTCTTTCAACACTCTGAAAAGCAGTTTCAAACGGTGTGGTGGAGTGTCTATCAAGCCTAAGCTTAAGGCAAGGAAGTTACGCTCCTGCCGTTGATTATTTTTGCAGTGATATGCTTATGGACTCGTATGTGGATACATTTTAGACATTTGTACACATTTCCTCCCCCTAAAGTTTCTTATGGCAAAATTTCTTATGGCAGAAAATATTTATGGTTGATTTTTAATATACACACTTTTAATAGTTTTGCATGTATGTATTTTGTATGTAATAGGCTTTTAAAATTTCAGCGTTACCACTTTATTTTATTTAAACTATTCCTTAACAGGAAATGACATCATTTTTTCAAATGGAAAGTGTATTTATGTGTCTTGTTTGCACAGCATTTTCAATGGCCTGAGGAAGACTATTGTTGAAAGCGCTCGCCTTTTTATGTTAATTAAAGTTTATTCCGCCTAACGCTTGGTTGTTCTTGATTTTGGAACTTTGTTACAAGCTATTGTTAGACGGAGGGAAGCAGCTGTTTCTACCTGTGCTGCTTTGTCTGTTTGAAACTGCTTTTCAGAGTGTTGAAAGAACTACTTCAGAGTGGTGAATCTCCAGGTTTGAAGAATTACGAACCTGCTATTTGGATTTTTTCCAGTTGGATTTATTTAGCTGAGTAACGTACTTGCTGTGACTGCCTGTTTGTGCCTTTATTGTAACATGCCTGGTGAGGACTTGGGGAACAAAAAAATCCATGGAATGAGATTTCAATAGCATTTGTCAGTTTGGTAGAGTTTTCCACAATGTATCAACAGATGCTATTTGCTTTCTAGCTGTTTGATCTACCATACATTGTTTTGTAAAATTGTATAAATTCTACAGAATTTCTTGATCTTTGAGGCATAGCTCTCCCCTTTGCTGAAGGACCAGGAACAAATCGAAAAATAATATGAGAGACCCATGATCAGGGCCATTTTTTAAACTATTACTTTAATGCATTTCTGAGTAAAAAGGATGAAACTCTCTCTGGCATAATCTTACTCTAATCCTCTGTGATTTATCAGAAAACTGACAATTTTATGTGGGACAGAGAAAAAATTTGAGACCGTCGGGAATAGCAATGTCTTTTGGCTTTTCCTGGTTAGGGATCACCACAGTGGATCACCAGTCTGCAGACTGATTGGCAGTGGTGTTATGGTGTCGAGTTGCCAGCCCGGCAGCCTGCACCCAACCTTCACAGAAGGCACACACATACACAGACGCACCTACCTGCATGTCTTTAAAACTCACTCGACCGCAGGGATGACATGCAGAACCCGCACAACAGGAGCTCCAGCTATGAATCTGACTGGAGAACCTCTTACTGTGAGGCGACAACGCTAACCATTGCACCACTGCAGCCTTTCTGAGATGGCCAGGAATGTCCTGCAAAAATCAAGGACAGTTTAGAGTCAAGTTTTGAAGCTACCATGTTCATGGGAATGTTGGTATAATTCCCCTCTGCACAAGAGCTGTGTTCTGCTCGGGAGTCTTCTCGTATAGCCTGTTGCTAGATACAGAATTTATGGTAATGTAGCATAATGATAGACATGCAAGAATATGCTGTGACTGTAAGACATTTTCCACCCACTTTACTCCAGTTTTCCAAGATCTTTGTGTACTTTCTTTATTGGTCTTTTATTAATGTTTGATGTCTGCTTGGTTAACTTGTTTCTGGGGAGTAGTTTAGTGATGGGTCAGGGAGATCTATTGGCAGATTTGTAATTTTATGTAAAAATTGTTTGGCACCTGAACTTTGAGGTAAATGCAAGTCATGGTATTCCTATAGCCATTTCATTTTTTCACACCTCCAACATGGTTTGTTCATAACTTTTTAGAATAAATTTTGCCAAGCAAAATTTTAGCATCAGATGTTGCATAATCTGCTTAATAGCCAGTCTTCTAGTATTTAATTGATTTTGAAGCTTTTTTGTTCATGAGCCCATTTAATTTACATTTTTTTAAATAAATTATCCTTAGGGATTAGAAGATACCACTAACAAGAATTTTGGAGGAGGTAATACTGCCTGGGAAGAAAGAAAATTGGCAAAATATGAAATTAGGTAAGAACATACAATTTTAACTCTTCTAAGAGAACGGTGTTAACATAATCGTGTGATTTAGCAGTAAACCTTACTATGAGCTGAAAAAATGTAGAAGTCTTTATGATTTTAAAATTCCTAACATGTATCACATGTATCAGGATAGTCAGTTTAATGCCTGTTTAAGCCACTCTAATTTACAATGCCTGAAATAATTGGGTTATATCCAGTGAGATTAACAAGCCAAAAGGTACTGAAGTTTTTTTTCTTTGTGTTGTGTACACAGTTCATTGTCACTCACCGTTTCTTATGCAAAATGTGTTCCTCTGCTTTGTGCTTCCCTTTTTTTTCTGCTGTGTTTGACATTTTACAGCTTTTGCCAGACCAGTCTTGCAGCTAGCTGTCTGCTGATTAAGTCCCTTTTATGTATTTTTATGCAGGGGGTGGAGGACTTGGCTTTATTGCCTTGAGGAGTATCTGCCCTGACTCACGTTAAAACAGATGGAATTGTATCCATTGCTCAGGCAGTGTATCTTCCTTCATGCCTTGCTTTTACCTGTACTTATTCTTTTCAGCTGCTTGCTTTCTCTTACATATATGCTGTTAACTTATTTTGCTTTTTCACCATTGCTGTTACGCAGATGCATAGTTTTGATGCACTTGTGAATGACATGGCCCACCTAGGCTGCCCATTATTAATTGGTTAAGCTGTAGTTCTTGCTTATCCACTTGTGTAACCTCAGGTCTTATAAGGACAGCTTTATTCCTGTCCTGTGCAGTCTTGAACTTATTCACTGTTATCTTACTGCCCTTCTACAAAGTCTTTTCCATTTATGTGTCTTTACATCTCTCCTAAGCTTTCTCATGTTATACAGTCAAACTGCATCCTCAGATTTCCTTTGAAAATGGTGCCCACCTGGATTGTCTGCTGTTTGTTCAGTTTATGTACTGTATGAAATTTCATCATCTTTATTTGGTACAGTTTTAGGTTTGGTTATATAGCCAACCTTTGGTAAGCAGCTTTGACTCTCATTTCTTTAGTAAAGCTGAGCACTAGCCCAGGGAGGCAAATATGATGCTAAACTTTCACTTAGGAATGCTCAATGCAGCCCCAGTGGCAGAGCGGTTTATCTTCAGTCAAACCTGTGGAGTATGTAATAGCTCTGGCATTGCTTCAGCTTGGATTTTCTGGGGAGATTTCACAGACCAAAGTTATTTTACTTGCACAAAGATATTTACAGTACATTTTAAATATGTATTCCTAAAACTTTGTATGTTTTCCATAATATGACAAAGCATCATAATTTGCATATTTTACTGTATCATCATCATCTTTCGGCTGTTCCTGTTAGGGGTCACCACAGCGGATCATATGTTTCCATTTCTTCCTTTCCTCTGCATCTTGCTCTGCCACACCAACCACCTGCATGTCCTCTCTCACCACATCCATAAACCTTATCTTAGGCCTTCCTCTTTTCCTGTTACCTGGTAGCTTCATTTTAGCATCTTTTTCCCAATATAGTCAGCATCCCTCCTCAGCACATGTCCAAACCAATGTAATCTTGCCTCTCTAGCTTTGTCTCCAAACCTTCCAACCTGAGCTGACCCTCTAATATACTTATTCCTAATCCTGTCCACCCTTGTCGCACCCAGTGCAAATCTTAACATCTTTAACTCTGTCACATCCAGCTCAAACTCCTGCCGTTTTGTCAATGCCATTGTCTCCAACCCATATAACATAGCTGGTCTCATTACCCTCTTGCAGGCCTTCTCTTTCACTCTTACTGGTACTCGTCTGCCACAAATCACTCCTGACACTCTTCTCCACCCACTCCATCCTGCCTGTACTCTCTTCTTCACCTCTCTTCAACATTCACCATTACTTTGAACTATTGATCCCAAGTATTTAAACTCCTCCACCTTCGCCACCTCTATTCCTTGCATCCTCACCATTCGTCTATCCTCCCTCTCGTTCACACGCATATATTCTGTCTTAGTCCTGCTGACCTTCATTCCTCTTCTCTCTAGACCATATCTCCATCTTTCCAGGATCTCCTCCACCTGTTCCCTACAGCTTACAATATCATCTGCAAACATCATAGTCCACGGGGACTCCTGTTTGATCTCGTCTGTCAACCTGTCCATCACCATTGCAAATAAGAAAGGGCTTGGAGCTGATCCTTGATGTAATTCCACCTCCACCTTAAATGCATCCATCACTCCCCCCGCAGACCTCACTGCTGTCACACTACCCTCGTACATATCCTGTACCACACTTACATACTTCTCTGACACTCCCGACTTCCTCATACGATACCACAACTCCTCTCTAGGCACCCTGTCATATGCTTTCTCTAAGTCTACAAAAAAACACAATGCAACTCCTTCTGACCTTCTCTGTACTTCTCCATCAACACTCTCAGAGCAAACATCGCATCTGTAGTGCTCTTTCCCAGCATGAAACCATACTACTGATCACTAATCTATTACTGTATATGCTCCTTTATTTGAGTTTAAACGTGAACTGAGGCTGTTTGGGTACAGTGTATTTTCAGTCATTTCTCAAGTTATGCTCTTTTGTTGGCTATAGCTTACAGGGTTATTCTTTCTTCTTTCTTCTTTCTTTTTAATTAAGCTTTGCATTCCTGCCATTATGTCTGTCACTACACAGTGAGGGCAACAAAAAAAGCCAAAAGGATTAGCTTGAGAACAGTTTGTTAAAAATGAACCATTGCTTCTTTCTATAAGCTCTGTATGAAAATATTTTGATCTCTTTTAAAAAGTTTTTAAACCAGTGAAAACTTTAGCAAATTTCAGAAACATTCTCCTTTTAGTCAATTTTCAGTACTTGCATATTAACACAACCAGGACCGAATAGATTGCTGCTTGTGTTTAGTTACAGTAACTTCACCAACAACAAAGTAAAAGTAAGCACTGATTTCATCTTTAAGACCTAAATACTTAGACACGCCACAATTAACATCCATGATCTGGTAAATAAAGAACCTTACCTCAAAATGCAATGACGTCGTCCTTCAAAACCAATATCTCAAAACCATCTCCAACACTATTACCTATTTAATTTTTCTATATTTTATTCACAATTAAAATACAGATCTACGGCAGATGGTCAAATTAAAAAACATGCCTAGGCAGTCACTGTTGTGGTCAATTGAATGTTATCTGTTGGACTTCTGTTAACACATTCCAACCCAACGTAAATAAACATACTTTTTATGTATTTATCAGAGCAGCACAGTGGTGCAGCGGTTAATGTTGTCACCTCACAGGAAGAGGTCATCTGGTTTGATTCTCAGCTGGGGTGCCTTCTGTGCGGAGTTTACATGTTCTCCTTACATTTGCATGGGTTTCCTTCAGGTACTCTGGTTTCCTTCCACATTGTAAAGACATGCGTCTGGGGCATTTCTCGCTAGGCCTCTGCTGAAAATAGGCTCTGACCTAGTCGGACTTTCCTGGTCAACAAATGTAAAATGAATAAGTAAATTAATAACATAAATGTAGTAAGGAAGGAATACTCCTTGGGTTCAACTCTGCAAAAAAGGTTTGGTTTGTCATGGTATGGTTGTAGTCAGCTGGTTAATAAATGCATTTGTTTAGTAGTGTGAGATTTAGCATGCTATAATATTTTGATGTAATAATTCAAAGTTTTCTGAATTGTTCAATTCAAAGCACTTTTTAATGGGTGAAAATACACAGTCTGCATTAAACACATGTTGAAGATGGTTGAACTATGAATATCTGAACAGTCTTTAGGTTATGTCCTAGATTTAATTATCACAGACATGTTGTTTCACTTGTAAATACACAAATTTGTAACGATTTTGCCTGTAATTATATGCTGAATTATGAATCAAATTCAGTCCTGGTTGCGTTAATATGCAAGTACCCAATTTTCTTCAAAGAAAGTGTATTCGGATTAGTGCTTTTCTCTTGTAGATTTCATCAGATCCAAAAATGTTATAAAAAAAGTATCATAAGGGTTGCTCTTGTATACAGCTTTCCAGAAATGGTAAGGGAGGAGCATTTGATATGGTTAGGTAGTGTTGAGCTTATTTCTGATTGGTTATGTTTGGTGTTTTCCAGCTGGAAAGGACTTATGCAAGTTAAGGAGTAAAAGGTCAGTCTTTAGATACAAGTTAACATTTACAGACATTTTTAGCCAGCTTATGGAGAAATATACGTTAGTATAATGCAAGCAGGCATTACCATATGAAGCGAGAGGAGAAGCAAGCTTACGATATATTTAGAGAGAAAACTGGGGTGAAAAATTGATGGAAATGAGGAAGAGAGTAAAGAAAGGGAGCATAAGTTATGAATAGTTACTTGTTTACATTTAGGGATATAGTTTATCGTGGTGTTGAGCAAGAACAGAGCCAGATTTTGGCTAAGAAGTCTTTCAGAAAGGTTTTGAAGGATGGGAGGGAGGGTATTAAACTGATGGATACAGGTTAGGAGTTTCAGGGCTTAGCAATATGGCACACGTATAGACAATTCCAAGCAGATTTGATAGGTTTGTGGACAGAAGTTTTTTTTTTGTTTGTTTTTTTTTCTAACACCTTTATTAAATTATCACTTAAGACATGGGCAAACTTATGTTACCAGAAAAGAAAACAAACCATTTTAACATTTTTCCATTTAAAACTTTACATCACTTATTTGCTATCATCAGTCCAACATTACAAACAATTTCTGAATTCCTCCTAGCCTTTAACCTCAGCACTCCTCCTGAACATTATTATACATGTATTGTTCACGCAGTTTCCATTAACTTCTGTGTAATTTGCTCCTTCTCTTTTCTAAAGATCCCTCTTCCAGTTATTTTTTTTCTTTTTTATAATATTCAATACCCCAATTACAGTTGGTTTAAAATTACATCAGAATACTAGTACTCAAATTAAGTTGACTTTGATTTACATTTTCTAGCAATTGCTTTTTTGGGAGCCAACAGAACTAAACTTGAGGCCTTACTATGTCTAAGCAATTCAGATCATGTATCCCAGCTCCAAAGAATCATTTCCTTCCAGCCATTTGCTCACCCAATATTTCTGATGGAGTACTCTGTAGGGAATTTTAAAAATCTGCCAACGGATTACATTCCCAAAACATATGCTCCCTGATGCCTCTTTCTTCTGCTTAACACCTCCAACATTTGCTGTCTACATGATGAATTTTATTTCAAGTCTGCTGGGAGTGTAAAAATACCTCTGCAAACACTTCCAAGCAAAGATTCTAAACCTTCTGGACTTGGTTGCATTCTTGAGGGCAATGCTATATGTCTTCTCATAGTTTTCTTGTAAACTGCTTTTGCAATCTCTCTTCCCAATCTTTTCTAACCTCCTCTAATTGCTTAAAAATCCCTTATCCCTTTCTGTTTGCCTGTAGTCCTGAGATCAAGCTCTGGTAAGGATGGCAGTCTCTAGCCTGCATTACAAATATTTTCTTGACTTCATCCCACTTTATTACCTTTCCTGCTTGAGTTATTTGCTCCAAATATCTTTGCTCCTTTGCCAGGTTTCTCCAGTAAATTCCAGCTCCCTATTGCCTATTTTCTCTACCCCTGCTTGCAGTCATCCCTGTTGTCAAAATCTTCTTCCTCCATTCTCGTACTGGCTTATGTCTTAGAATACTTTCTGCTACTTTATGAATGTAATATTTTGTATGGTTATTTATTCTCCTTAAGGATCTACTTCCAAAATCCCACTCTCTCTTTCTTGAACTTCCCAATGCTTCATCATCATTCTTCCTTTCCACTTTGAATTATAAACTTCTGCTTGTGTTATGTATATGAACCTTAATTGTGTAGCTATGAAATATCCCTTAAAATCAGGTAAACCTAAACCACTTTGTTCTATTGGAAGGAACAGCTTATCCTGCTTAACTCTTGCCCTCTTTCCCTCCCAGATAAATTCCTGCAAATCTTTATTGGTTATTGTCCACAACTTCCCCTCGGGTTGTTAAAAGTATGCCTGACCTGTATAGAAGACTAACGAGACTAAACATTTTCACTGCTTGTATCTTTCTATCCCTATCCATAAATAAGAGTTTCCAGTTTCTCTTTGTATTATATTTTGCTTAGTCTGTTACCACATATCCTAAGCTGCTATCACAGAAGCCTTTTAATCCATATTCCTAAATACATCATCTTATCCTGTCACCATCAGTATGGGTGCTGCTGAAAATATTCATGTGTGGATATGTAATCTATGGCAATAGTCTTTGTTTTATGTTCATTAATTTTATATTCCGAAAAGACTTGAAATTGTCTGAAAATGTTCCACAACACTAGGATGTCCTTTTCTGGATTTATCAGGTACAAAATAATATTGTCTGCAAATAAAGCTACCTTTTTCTGGAGTAATATACCAGTTATATACTTGTACTTCTGAGTCCATTATTTTCTTTGCTAGTGGCTCTAAATGTAAAGCAAATAACAAGGGGAAAGAGTATATCCCTGCCTGGTTCCTCTATTCAAACACAGCTTACCTGAGAAGGAATCCTCCCACTTTAATTCTATATCTTTCTAATTAACCTTATTACTGAATCAGGGAATACAAATGCTTCCAATGCCTTACTTATAAAATCCCAGCTTACTCTGTCAGATGCTTTCTCTGCATTAAGACCCCCCCCAAACAATAAAGACAAATTCTTGCATTCTGCTTCCCTCTGGATCAACATTGCATTATTAATGTCGTCAAATGCTTGCCTTCCCTCCACAAAACCACATGTATCTAAGGTATCATTTTGGCAGTACCTCTGCCATTCTTAAGCGAATATACACATAAGCACATTATAATTGTGGTTTAAAATTGAAATGAGTCTGTACAAAGCTGGGTTTGAAGAGTCTTTGCCATCTTTAGGTAACATAGCCATCACAGCTGTCTCTCAATATGTTAGTGCTTTCTCATCTTTTAAGATACTGTTAAACAAAATCATCCAGATCTTTGTCACTTTCTTCCCTCCTAATTTTCACACTTCCCCAAGAATAGCATCTTTTCCTGGAGACTTTTTTGAAGATATATTGTGAATAACCATTTTTATCTCATCAACTTGTAACTTAACTGTTAGTTGTTGAGTCTCGTCTACCTCTAATCTTGCCATAATTAATCTTTCATAAATATTTCCATTTGTACTCTTTCTTGATTTCCACATTTCTCTGCTTTTATGCACACTTTCAGAACATTTCCAGAATATCTATAAAACCTCTACAGGATCTGTAGTTATTTATTTATTTATTTTTTGTTGTAGGTTCCTTAAGTTTGGTGACAACCCTTTCAGTGTTGTGTTATGCAAGTTGCAGTGCTAAAGTTTTTGAGCTCTGGAGTTATTAGAAATAGTTATTTAACTGCAATCTTTCGAAACTTACGGATATTATTGAGGTCCTCCTTTATTTTTTCTGTAGCACTCTGCGCTCCTCCTATTGTTCTGTGAGATTCCCCTGGTGCACCCTTGCTGTTGCAAATTAAATTCCAATCCCAACCTATAAATCATGTTCTCTGCTGAAAGCTGATTAGTTCTCACAAAATTTTCTTAAGTTTCATAATATCAGTTTTCAGTGGAATATAACTACATGCCATTATAAAACTCCTCCCTTTCCAATAGCTCCAAGTACCACAAATCTACCAATTTATATTTTTCTCATCAATCACTGTTAGAACCCTTCAAGCAATTTATGTAATTACTACCCTTTTCCTCTGTCCCTGATATTCTGTTGAATATCCATTCTGAAATTCTATCTTTGTCAGATTCACATGCTTATTTCTTTCAATATGTGTTTTCTTCAGCATTGCTGTTTGCACTCTGCATTTCTTTTTATCTATACATGTAAGGCTATTGCCATTCCAGGATAATACGGACAGCACAGCCGTCACGATGAAAAAATATATATTGTTCCTACCTATTATATATGTCAGTTTTAATGCCTATTTCTAGCTTCTGTGTTACATGCATATACTAATGTTTGGCAGGCTGAACTTTTGTACAGTTGTTTCCTCTCTCCATTTAAATCTTTGACATTTTTCAAGAATTTTTCTTTTGATGAAAACCCTCAAACAAACAAAACATCCCAATTCCCTATTAATTTAGCACAAACACGCACCACTATGTACATTTTCAAAACATGAAGTTTAACTCTCAAGAAGAGAACAATTGCCCCAAATTGACAGCTGCACTTACAGGCATTATATAACCCAGAATTAAGGTTACCCATGCCAAAGTGCATGCTACATCCTGTGAACTCGCACTGATTGCTTATGTGTTCTTTTCATTTCTCTCTTCCCTCCCAGATATGAAAATGGCTTGTTTGCATTCAGAAAATGTTAACTTTTAGCCTTAAGAAAAAGTGCACTGCTATTTTTAAATAAAACTAAACTGTGCATTGTTCTATTATTACATTAAAGCATTAAAGTTGCTAGGAAGGGGTACCTCTTATTCACTTCCCTTAATTTCAAACTTAATTTTTTCACTGAACTGCTTGCTACTGTACCTTTTAAATTTTGCATTTCTCTAAGTAAAGAATACTCTGAATTAACTTATTGCACCTGCAGACAGCTTGAATCCCATGGAAATGTACTCAACATTTGTAATTTTCAATCAGAAAAGACAGCACAGCTGCCCTCTGCTGCAGGCATCTCAACTACAGTTGAAAGCATGCAAACTAATATCTTTGCACTTGTAAGAAGCTTAGCATTTTCATGGCTTTTATCATTTTCTCTTATTTTTAAAGCCTACATATTTACAAAATCACCTTTTTACAGCTTAAGCCAAAGGTAGTAATCTAGACATTTACCCTTGTAAAATAAAAAAGAGAAAAATTTCTAATCCTGCATATAATCTGTGTACTTTCACACCACACCCCCACCCAAGCAGCCCAAGATCACAGCATATGAACATTAAACTTGCTTTGTCCAGACTTTTTTCTCTTTTTATACTGTAAAACCTATATATCTTACAACTAAAAAAAGTGCTTGTTTACTTTGTCTTTAACACACACAAGGCACTGAAAAGACCCCCCCACACACACATTTAAAATAACCCAGACCAAAACTGTATATAACATGCAGTTTACATCACGAAATGTTTTATACAAATACTAATAACAAAAATTGTTTTACTTAGTTTTCCTCATGTTGGTATCCTCCTAAAACATTAATGATATAAAGTGGGGTGTATGCTTTACAGTCTATCCACATATTTAGCAAAGTCAACAAAAGTCCAGTGTCTTTCGGCCACTTTTTCTTGAAAAACAATATTTCACAAAAGTGATATACTTTATAGTTTTATTTATTCTGTAATTTCAGAGTTACTGGTCTTATTCCTGTTCATCTTCATCTCCCAACACCATCCCCTAGTCAACTCCTGTGCTTTTTTTTTCTGTCTCTCAAGCATTTTCCTTTGGAACATTGTAAAAGGTTTCACTTGTGAAGTCTCTCTATGAATCTTTCCATTGGAAGAATGAGAAGCAGAGTCCCCTTCCGCTTGCTGGCTCACTTTTTGGTGGATAAACTTTTTCTCCTACGCCTGTTCTGCATCAGAAAATACTTTGATCTTCCAGAAAAAAACACTCTGCTTAATACAGCAGCTTAAATCTGACACCTGCCTCTCAACATTTCCGGATCACTGGGGTAAATTTGCTTCTGTTTTGCCTGATGTACAGTGAATAATAATTTTTTACAAACACTCTGCTGCCACAATTTTGTGATCAACACGTTTTGCTGGTATGATTGCATCTTTACTAGTATAGGTCTTGGCTGCTTTCTCATGGCCAGGTTTGGAGCATACAGTCGATGTGCCCTTTCAACAAATTCTGTGGTAGATCACCAGTCCAGTTGCTTATTTGTGCTTTCATAAAATTAAAACAGTCTGTTCCCTCCAGTTTCTCTGGTACAACAGAAAATCACAGGTTTTCTCTGTACACGCTTTCGTCTACCTCTACTATTTTTTAGACAGTTGTTCTTGAGAAACCTCATATTCAGCTAGATTTTTCCACATGTCAACCTCTGATTTTTGCAGTTTTATCAATTCTTCTGACGGCTAGTTAAAATGGCTTCTATTTTTCCAGCCTTTTGTTGCTTGAATTGATATTTCTTCATTTCATTTATTTTAATCACCTCCAAGTACTTTTGATTTATTTTTAACTCTAAATTACTGGAAGACATCTGTTGAACCAGAGCTGAAGTTTGAACTCTTTTTTGCTGACCAGCTGCAGAATCCTTTCCAGATGATGTTTCCTCTTCACTTTTTCTTGTTGATTTTCCTTCACATTTTCCAAATGGCTTCTTGTCATCCAGGCAGTGTATTTACTAGTCCTATACTGAATTTTACCAAAACATTTTCAGTGGCAGTTTTTCTTAGTTTTTGTTTCCACACTAGGAGAGCTGAGGTTATACAGTTGATCATTGAGCAACCATCTTGGAAGTCCCAATAGACACGAGTTTTTGGTCATTGGATCTTAATGACCAACTGGCAACAAAGTTGCCTGGAATGGTATTTATTGCTGGACAAGCAGATGGTGCTGGATAATTATATAGATGATATGAAGTGTGTATATGTTAGTTGATGCGATAGTTCTAACCAGTTTAGTGCTCTACAGTGGTGGATTCTGAAAGGGGTATTTGCTTCAAATTTAGCAACTTTGTTATAGCATTGTTCATGCTTTGATTTTTGTGATGCCTGGAGTTTAGTAAGGTATGGCAGTGACGTACAGAAGTGTGGAGAGGAGATAAGTAATGGCAAGTGTAATTTTTGTTGCGTTGGTGAGAGTTTTTGGTTCTGTAAAGCATCCGTAGTTTTTTTTTTTTTTCCTTATGCAATTTTGAGTACTTTTTCGTTATTGGGGCAACAGGTGTAATGGGCAGCTAGAATCATAGCACGTGGTCGCAATGATCGCACTGCTGCCGCTGATGTGGGTACAGCCTTCACTTTTTGTGACAATACATTTCAACTGAAAATTATGATAAAACAAAGGTATAATGGCAGCTATCCAGGCACTGTATCCCATTCACAATATAAAAGACAACTGGTTAATATTCCAGTAACTCCCTAGTAGTGTTAATTGTATATGCTAATTTCTACACCAAGGGACAAAAATAATCAGGAATCTGAAGTAGGATATTCATTTGTCTGCAACCTGTGGGTTATGGATCCGATATCGGATCCGAACCGGCATGGTTTTCCAGCTATGGATCCAAGCTCTCAGCTCCTCCCCTCACCCATAATGCCCTGCTCTACCCTCATGACCTCAGATCTCGTTTGCCGCGCTGGTGACTGGATTTGGGTTCTTTGCTCTCAGCTAAGTGGTGATTTATTACCTGTTTAAACAGAAAGTTTTAAGTTTTTTGTGTAATTCTGTGTGAAAGTTTAGGTTTCCCTCCTTGATAGTTTTAATTTGAGTTAAATTAAGTAATTTTTTTTCCCTCCCCTCGCTGTTGCGTAGAGTGTGTGTGTGGGCCTGTGTGTCTTTTTCTTTTAAGTTACTTTTAGTAGCTTTGTAGATTATGGCTGATCAGCCTAAATCTATCTTTTCCAAATGCTCCGAGTGTGGCCATAAGCTCTCACCGGCTGATGGCCACACTCGGTGTGTTAAGTGTCTCGGGGTTGAACACCTCACATCTGGCTGTTCCATATGTGCAGGGTTCAACCCCAGGGCACTGAGGGAGCGGAGGTCCAAGCTTGTCTTGGCGGGTCTTTACCGCCAGACTCTGCTCCGGCCTCCGCTCCTTCGGGAACTACTGTGGCTACGGTTGTTCCCCCTGTGGCAACCCCTCCTGCTCCTGGGACTCAACCTCCCGCTTCTGGAGAGGAGAGGGATGCTAGTAAAAAGGACGGAGGAGAAGCACCACAAGCGGGGCCGAGACCTCTGTTTCGGCCCCGCCAGCCAAGCTGGCTTCTCCCCGGCTCCGTTGTCGGTTCGGTCTCCTCCTTCTCGGCTCCGGTCCCCTGTGTGCTTTTCACGGGTCCTGAGGAGGAGGAGACCCGATCTCCGTCGAGGCTATCGAGGAGGCACTCCAGGCCTACCTCGGTAGCCTCGTCGAGATCTACACATAGCCTTTCTGATGCTGATCTGGACGGATGATGAGAAGGTTCATCCAGGCCCAGATGCAGATGGGAGTGCTCTTGCCTCCCCTCGGGGAGCTCAACACCCTTTTAAGCCTATTGCTCCTTCTCCGACCCGCTATCCGGGTTCGGAGCAGCTGGAGCCGAGCAGCCGGGCCGGGGGTGGGTCGGCGCCGATAGTACTTGGTGCCGGATCCGACCCTGCCCTCGAGTGCGTCGGACCCGACCTCTCGGAGCCTGGATCCGAGCCGGATCCGGGGATCAGTGCTCCTTCGGCGCCGTCTGTGTCGGGCGTACTGTCCTTCGGATCCGAGTGCTTGGCGCCGGCTCGTCCACTCACCGGATCCGAGGGGAGCCGATTGTCGGATCCTTTGGTCGAGGTCGGCTCCCCTTCGGCTTTTGATGTAGTGGAGAGGGCTCTGTTGAGGGTCTCCGGACCCCGGCACTTGTTCGGCTCCGTCCCGCTCCCTCTGCACTGGGCCAGGCTTCCACCATCCGGCCCCTGGGACAGCCCGTTTCTGTGCCCCAAGTTGCTCCTATGGAGCAAATTGCTGCTGCGAGGACTCCTCTGACAGCCCCCAGAGGAGGTCCTCGCAAGCATACGTGCAAAGGAGGCACATTGACTCCCGAGTCTCTCACAGAAGACACGGACTTGGAGGAAGGGAAGGCTCCCCACGGTCACCCCGAGGATGTCTCCTTTGGAGACATCATGGAAATACTCCGTATAAGGGGGGGGTGGTCTGCCCCCAAGTCTTCCTCGGACGAGTCCGTGTTCTTGGAGGCATTTGAAGCGGGCCCGTCTACCTCTTGGGTGTCCCCCCCTGCCGACCCCCTGGTGGACCTTATTACCACCAGGGCGTGGAAGGAACCGGACACCGTGGAGCCAATTCCCAAAAGACCGGATAGGATCCTTAGTCCGCCATCCGACCGGACCCATTGGAGTAAGGGGCCTCCGGTAGATGCCATGTTGACGGCGGCCACAAAGAGGGAACTGGCTCAGGAGAGTCCTCAGTCCACCCACCGAGCAAGGAGTCTCGGATGATGGACCGCTTGGGGAAGCGGATGTTCAGTTCGGCGACCTTCTCGGTAAGGGCGCTGAACTATTTGGCACATGTCATTCGGATGCAGCGAGATCTTATTAAGGAATACGCTGCATCCCCCCCTGAGTCCATTTCGGAGGAGGACAGAGTTCTGCACTCCACCCGTATGGCCACTCTTAGGTCAGTTACAAATACTTCTATGCGGCTACTCTCCCATGCAGCGGAGGGCGCCGCTAGAGCTGCGGGGACAGGACTGGTCACTAGACGTCAGGCCTGGCTCCGTCACTGCGATTTTTCTGAGCCCTTCAAAGCGTCGTTTGCGAGCGCCTTTGATGGTTCTGCTCTGTTTGGCAAGACCGTTCGCGAGGCGTTGACCCAGAGCGAAAGGACGGGAAGACGCTGTCTGCCGTCGGAATCCGCTTCTCTGCACCCCAGAGGCCCTATTCTAGGAACCAAAAGGGTCAGAAGAAGATGTGGTTCCGAAGTCGCAGCAGTCCCAGCCTGCTCGGACAACCAGTCCTTCCGTGGCAGAGGAGGACAGGGAGGACGCCGCCCTAGAGGCAGAGGGGCTCCCAGAAACTTCGGGTCCAGGGAACCTTTCTCTGAGCGGCCCGCGCAGCAACCCTGAGGGGTTGCCCGACTGCTCTACTCTGGAGGCAGTCGGGGACGTTCGGGGCACCTAGCGGCATGGGAGTCCATAACATCGGACCGCTGGGTTCTCCAAATCATATCCAGGGATATCGCATTCCTTTCCTTCACCTTCCAAAGTTGAAGTCCCTCACAGACGTACCACCCGGTCAAGGGGAGGCCGCTTTGGCAGAAATTGGCCATCTGCTAAAGAAAAGAGCCATCCAGCCCGTTCCCCCAGACCAGATCGGATCAGGGTTCTACTCCAGATTCTTTTAGTGCCAAAAGACGGGGAACTAAGACCAATCCTAGACCTCTCTCTTGAATCTGGCAGTCCCCAAAGAAAAATTCGAATGGTCACTCTGCAATCTATTCTCCCCTTCTGGGAGAAAATCACTGGATGTGCTCGATAGACCTCAAGGACGTACTACCACATCCTGATGGACAGGCGCTCCAGGAGGTTTCTCCGCTTCGGCTGGGAGCCAGTCACTACCAGTTCGGGTCCTTCCCTTTGGTCTCACCACAGCCCCCAGGGTGTTCACCAAAGTATTAGCAGTGGTAGCGGCCCACCTGAGGCTTCAGGGGTGCAGGTCTTTCCCTACCTGGACGACTGGCTTCTTACCGCCCCAACAAGGCATCTACTTCTATTGGCTGAGACTCCTTTCTCCATCTTGCTCCCTTTCTGGGCATCACAATAAATACAAAAAGTCCAACCTGGCCCACACAGCTCTTAGATTTTATAGGGGCCAGGCTAGACACAAGGAGTTCTGAGCCTTCCTCACTGCGGACAGAGTTCTAAATCTGCAGCTCCAGGTGCGGGCCATTCTCCATTCAAGTTCTGTTCCAGCGGAGTTGGTCCTGAGGGCTCTAGGGTCCATGGCATCGGCTATAGCACTTCTTCCTCTTGCCAGGCTCAATATCGCATTCTACAGTGGGCGCTCTTAGTACAGTGGTCATACCTTGCTCTCCCATGCATCATCCCATAGCGATCAGCAAGGCTTGCAAGCGGTCCCTCTTGTGGTGGCTCCACTCCCGGATCTCCACAAAGGCCGCCCTTTTGTGCTTCTCCCCTCGCCACGGTGACCACGGGCCTCCGCCTCGGGTGGGGGCACTTTATGGCCGGACCGTCCAAGGCACGTGGAGCGATTCAGAGACCTTACTGCATATCAATGTTCTAGAGATGAGAGCAGTGCTCTTAGCGTTGCTAGCACTTCAGGACTTTCTTCCCTTGGGAACAATTGCGATTCAATCGGACAACATGTCTGTTGTCTGGTACATCAACAAGCAAGGGGGAACAAGGTCTTACCCTCTTTGTCGAGAGGCCATGAGAGTTTGGGAATGGGCAATCTCCACCAATCGCTTTCTAATAGCAACGCACATTCCAGGTCGGTCCAACATCCTAGCGGACAAGCTCAGTCGCACCATTCTGACCCCTTACGAGTGGTCTCTCAATTGTCAAGTAGCGGAACGCATATTCGCACGGTGGGGAACCCCTTCATGCGATCTTTTTGCTTCTCCCTCAAACACCAAGTGCGACAGTTTTTCGCTCTAATACCTCCTCCCGGAGGTACCCCAAGAGACGCTCTGGTGCATGCTTGGCCACCCGGTCTTCTGTATGCCTATCCACCCTTGCCTCTGATGCTCCAAGTTCTTCAGAAAGCCTCTCGGGTGGGTTGCAGAATGATTCTCATTGCTCCATTCTGGCCTCGACAGATCTGGTTCCCCTTTCTAAGGTCTCACTCGGTGAATCCTCCTTGGATTCTAGATCCCATCCGGATCTGATATCCCATCCATCCTGCATTCCTCCTCCGAATCTGGACAACCTGAAGCTGACCGCTTGGCTGCTCCAGTTCCACTCTTGATAAGGACTCCCGGTATTTCTTCACCGGTAAAAGCAATTTTGGTGGCGGCTCATAAACCATCCACTAGAAAGGTTTACCGAAGCAAATGGAAACGTTTCTCTTTGTGGGCGGAGTGGCAAGGCCTGAATCCCTTCACGGTTCCTCTCCCTTTAGTGCTTGACTTTCTAACCACTCTCTTTAACGATGGTGCCAGCAGTTCCACAGTCAAAGTACAACTGGTGGCAATTTCTCACTATCACATTGGCCATGACTCTAATCCTCTTATGTCAGCCAAATTGTGTAAAATTTTTCTTAAAGGTACTTTTCTTCTCAGGCCCCTATAAAACAAGCAGTTCCTCCTTGGGACCTTTCTCTGGTCCTACAGGCCTTGACCGCCTCCTTTCGAGCCAGCGGCTACGGTGGATCTCAAATTCTTGTCCTACAAGACAGCCTTTTTGGTAGCCATTACATCAGCCAAGAGAGTTTCTGAACTTCAAGCATTATCAGCTAAACCTCCTTACTTGGTATTTCATCCGGACCGTGTCTCCCTCAGGACCAACCCGTCTTTTCTTCCTAAAATCGCTTCTGAAGCAAACATCAATCAATCCATTAACCTCCCTGTTTTCTTCCCTAAATATGAAAACAAAGGTGAATATAAGCTACATTCACTAGATGTTCACAGGCAACTTAGATTTTATCTGAACAGGACAGCTGGTCATAGGCAATCCGACCAGCTGTTTATTTCCTTTGCAAAATTCAATTTGGGCAAGCCAATCTCTAAAGTTTCTCTGTCCCGCTGGATTTCACAGTGCATTTTATTGGCTTATCAAGCTTCAGGAAGGCCCGCACCGGAGGGTGTTCATGCCCATTCAACCCGGTCAGTATCTACCTCGGCAGCCTTCAAGGCTAGGATTCCTCTAGATGATATTTGTGCAGCAGCCACGTGGGCTTCATCTCATACGTTTATTTCCCACTATAAGTTGGATCTTGCATCTAGGGGTAGAGCATCCTTTGGCTCAGCGGTGCTCGGAATATCCTTCCATGATGGCGCCCAAGATTCAGGTAGCTGGGGACTCTGTCCCACAGGTTGCAGACAAATGAATATCCTACTTCAGATTTAGAAGTTATGTACTCACCATAACGTTCCATCTGAGTAGGTGTATTCATTTGTCTGCAACCATCCCGCCCTCCTATCCCCCTGGCCTATCAGTTTCCTGCATATTCTATGTTACCCTTTTTAGGGTATTGTTGCTTTGGCAAACTCGATCTGAGGTCATGAGGGTAGAGCAGGGCATTATGGGTGAGGGGAGGAGCTGAGAGCTTGGATCCATAGCTGGAAAACCATGCCGGTTCGGATCCGATATCGGATCCATAACCCACAGGTTGCAGACAAATGAATACACCTACTCAGATGGAACGTTATGGTGAGTACATAACTTCTAATTTTTTTTCACCCTTGAAATACATCATGGAAGAGAATACAGTTATCTTAACTTAAAAATAGTATTTAATAACGTTGTAGTATCTGTAATACCGAAACTCATGGTAACCAGCATACAGTGTTTTGTCCAAGAAGGGGAAAGACTTATTTGCAGATACTCACGTGAGTTATAAATACATACGCAGGTAAAACAAAGCTATTTTACTCAACTCATTTCTGCCTGTTAGAACCCATTGTACAGCATATGTCTGGAACTGGAAGGGTCTACAATTCAGTAGCATATCTCATTCCATTTCTTGTTGACAACTTGTGAGAGGATTGCAGCACTTGTGTGATAGTGCCGCCATGTACAATTTAAAGATTTCAATCCATATTTAAGTGCTTTTCCCATTTTAGTCACATATGATACATGACTGCATGTTGTTGTTGTTGTTGTTTGTCTTTCGGCTTTTCCCGGTAAGGGGTTGCCACAGCGGAACTCCGGTCCGCTAATGATTGGAAGTAGATTTTTACATAACGCTGAGGTGCCAGCTCGACACCCAACCTTCAACGAAGGCACACCCATGACTGCATAATATCTTTAAATAGCATGCTTAATGGTGCACTGCGAGCAGATGTGCTTAAAATCAGGAATAAGAAAAGGCAGTAAGGTTAAAAAAATTCACATGAAACCCAGGCCTCTGCAATTCGGCACAGTTAAAGAAGGGAAGTCTTTCAAAACAACTGCTTCAGGGCTAACCGCTGTGCCATTATTGCATGTTGCCCCGATAATGGAAAAGTACCCAATTTTGTATATGCAGGTTGAATTTAAGATGATCATTTCTGATAGTTTGCTAGTGACAGTTAACCAGCTGCACCTAAAAAGGCAGATAGGTTGTATAAAGTTCCTCGGTCTTTTACATTTTTATATACTCTTCCCAAACCTAATTCCAGTCCTACTATTTCTGGTAAGGATGGGAAAATTATTGATAACTATGGGAAAAAGTATATGCTTCTGCAACTTTGATTTTTAGATATTTTAATTGTCATGCGCCTATGTTATGGTTTGTACTGACCAATTGTAAAAGTATGAGGAATGTTTTTTTTGCACTTTCTTCTTGTGAGGAAAAATCTGCTTTAAATAACATTTCTTCTGTTTTTTTTAAGTCACAACATATTGTTCAGTGTGTGAATGATTGATACTTTTCCAAGGGACTTCATCTCTGGCTTTCTGGAAAGAGTTGGATTCTAGACGTATTCTAGAAGCTGCGGCTTAGTCCCCCGTACATACTTTTACAAAGCAGTGTAAGCATGATTCCTTCTCAAGGTCCAGGTCAGCCTGTGCAAGGGCCATTGTCCAGGGGTCTGAGACTCTTCTTCCACCTCCCAAATGTAGTAAGCTAGGGTAATCTAGCCAGATAGCTAAGGCTACTGCAGTAGAGATATGCTGAATGTAGTATAGTTGGTTAAGTAAATTCACCATATCAGCAGGTATTCAAATGATCACTGCTGCACTAGCTGCTCCCTCCATGCCCCTTCTTTTTTGGTGTGCTGTTTATGCCAGGGTGTGATTATTTGTTTGTTCTTCCTAACAATAGCTGTTCAGGGCTTACCCTCCCTCTCTCTGTTGGCAGGAAAGCTCTGAAGGGCTTGGTTCGCAAATGTATCTTTTAGCTAGCTCAGCTTGAGCTGCCTGACAGTTGGGTTAATGGAAGTTGCCCTCAAGCTTTGGAATACATAAAAATGAAAGATCTGACACACAAATACCCTCAGGCCCCATAAAAGTGGGTCCCACAAAAGTCTTTGTATTGTTATATTCCTCTTCCACTAAAAAAAAAAAAAAATGGGTAATTACACTTATGCAGCAGCTGGTACCAACTATAGCCTGGTAAAAGGAGACTCCATCCATCCTTCTGACCAAGGAGAAAAGACTGGAGTCTAACAGGGTCACATTCAGAAGATCGTATCCCACTCTTGGATACCAGCACTGTAAAAGTAGGCTTCACAATGATTTATACTCCATGACTCTGATGGCACACTTTGTCTTTTTCAGCATTATTCAAAATATGCATTTAAAAACACGCAAAGATTTTTAAAAGAAAAAATGACTTTAAACAGTCTCTCGCCAAGAACCACTAAGCAGTTAAAAACTGTGTAGCACTCAAGTGTTTTCTACTAGAAATGGTGTAATATAGGTCACAGGGACTGAGATTTGCCAGAGTTATTAGAATAAAATTATGTAATACATTAGTGCCTTAAATATTTTGCTTCCCAAAGTGTTAAGACTGGGACTTTGAATATTTAATGTCAAGTCATTGGAACATAAGACTGTCTTTGGAGTTTTTTTTCTACTTATCTGTAAACATTATACTAAGTCTGTCTGAATCTGTTACAAACCATGTACTGTGAAATTTTGGCAATGCAAGTTTTTAATAAAGAAGTTTGGAGTTTCAAGTTGGGATTAAAAGGACTTGCATCATCGTGCAGATAAAGGGCTAGCTAAAAGACCCAACCTATAGAAAGAACTTAAGCAAATTAAGGAGTAAAAGTCTCAGCCAACTGGAAAACACCAAACATAAACAATCAGAAATAAGCTTAACACTGACAAATCATACCAACAGCATGTGGAAACGTATATAACAGCAAGCCTTGCGCCACTTTTTCATAACCTTTTTGGATCTGATGAAGTGTTGAAGACGAAAGCGCTAATCCAGATAAACTTTCTTTCAGAAAAAAAGACTAAAGGCAAATTTTTCTGAAATTTGCTAAAGCTTCTACTAGTTTAAATTGTATTTAAAGGGACCAAAATCTTTTCATACATTGCTTTTAGGAAGAAGTTGTTGTATCTTTCGGCTTTTCCCGGTTAGGGGTCACCACAGCGGAACTCCGGTCCGCTAATGATTGGCAGTAGATTTTTACGTACCGAGTTGCCAGCCCTGATGCACAACCTTCAACGAAGATACGCCCATTCACGCATGTCTCCACACACAAGACGCTTTATTTGAGAATCGAACAGGACAACGTCTTAGTGTGAGGCGAAAACGCTACCGCAGCACCACCACTAAGGGTTCATTTTCAACAGAAACCCAGCACTGCTCTCAAGCGAATCCCTTTGGATTTTATTTTTTCATTCATCCTGAAGGTGGCCTACTTGGCTCCTCCAGGTTGGTTTAACTTTCTTTTGGGTAGCTACCACTTCATGGGACCTGTGATTTTCATATAAGGAGGGGTTTAGCAACTTGACTGTGTCTGTATTACATGTTAAACAATATTAAACAGCTCAAAGTACTGTAATCCCATGAGTTTGTATTACAAGCTTTGTTTTGCTCAAATTAGCAGTATCATTTTTCTTTCACTTTTGTTATGGTGTTGAAGTATGTAATTTAAATGAGCTCAGAATTCCACTGCAGTTTTTCTTAGTCAAATTGGTCATGAATTCTACATTTGATGACTTAACTGAACATGCCTGAACACAGCAAAGTTGAAATAAGGTTTCTCATAGGAAGTCTGTTTGTTCTCTGATTTAGACCTGCACCTTTGCATAGAGTAATGTATTAAGTATAAAACAGGATGCAACAAATGACACTAGAGGCATATTAAGTTACATTCTGGGTTCTTAAAATAGTCCAGTAGTGTGCTATTGATAGTGTACTTGACATGCAGTAGCACCCAGGAAAGACATGCGTTATAAACAAGGTATAAAAAAATAGCTTCTTAAATATATATAAGTTTTTAATGGATTGCTATTAAACAGAGTAACATTCACATTTTACAAGTTAAACCTAGATCACGTGTCATTCTTTTAAAGCAAGTTTGTGTTATGTCTCCTTTAAAAAGAACAGTCTGTTTTATATTAAACATCTCATACAAATAGTGCTTACTGAATCATTAAATGTTATTTATTTAAACAGAATAGCTTTTTAGTGGATAAAATACTTTAATTTTTTTTAGTGGTTTGGAGGGGTTTGAGGGATTGATTTGTAATAAAGAGGTGGCTTGTATTCACTTGTGAGTGGTTTTATATGAATTGTAACTGATGGACTCTTCATTTTCAAGCCCTTATGAAAACCAGTGTGAAGTAACTTGGAGTCATAAGCACTGTTGTGATGCTGCGGGAGTCCTGAACATTCTAAGAACTGTCCAGGTTACTTCTTGCCTAAAAGTAAATCCATAATATTTTGAATCGTATACTAAGATGTCAGTGAATACAAGTTAGATAATAAGCGAAAGACAGTAAATTGCATTCTAAACAAATGTCTCTTGTTAAATAGTTTTGAATGCTTGCAGTATACCGAAAGGATAATTTGTATACTAGCCTATAGAAAGATACTTCTGATAACAGAGAAACGCAATCCTATTTTTTTATCTCTTTTTAATGATAACAAAACTTAATATCTCAAAACAATTTATTATGGAAAGTTTGAATCTTAAAAGGGAAGATTTTTCAGATGTTTGTTCAGATGCTATCAGACATAACATTTAAGGAAACATAGGACTGATTCTAACAGTAATAGCAGATCAAAGAGTATCAAATAAATAAGGGTAAATATAAATCTTCTATCATATGATATTCTACAGTAGGATTATAGCTAACATATAAAACCTAGGAATGTAGTAATAGTACAAGACAGTGTGCAAATAGAAAGAGATTAGAATTGGTTATTGTTGTGACAACTTCTGTTTGAAATCGTTAACTTCTTTCTGAGAGATTATTTCAATGTTTCATTTTTAATTGTTTTACTTGTTTTATTTACATTTTTAAGCTGGTTGTAGTCACATGCAAGTACATTCACAATTAAAGAGCACCGTCTGGGGACAGGAAGGTCTTCTGTCAAAAGATTTTTTTGACCTATGTGTTTGTTGAAATAGATTTGTTAGGGAAGCCTTCAATAATGATTCACAGGTGGATTCTGACGATGATGAATCGAGTTATGTAGTGTATAGTGTCTTTTGTGGAAACTGTCTTTTGGAAGCATTTTTTCTTATATGGGTGAACCTGAAGTGTCCCAAAAAGAGTTTAGCTGGAAATGAAGCTACATAAGTTATTCAAGAAACCAATTTGGGAAGCATAACTTGATTTCTCTTTAAACCAAAATTATTTTTAAGTAACTGTATATATCGCTAATTAGAAGGTTATTTATGTTGCTTTTTTAGCTTTTCTAGGCAATGTGCAGCATTGCCTGTGCCTGTTCTGTGTCTTTACTCAGCAGTTCTTCAAAACTCACTTGGTCCCTCATGTAGTGATTTCCTAAAGTTGCTGTGCACTCTCTTGGGGATTTTTTCCTTTTAGTCATTGTGCAACTGTGGCTTTAATATAGTTAAGTTGGGGTGCATCAGTACAGGGAGCATGTGCCCTTACACAGTACTGCTCTTGATTTGTGCCTTTTGAAAGAATGGCATTGAAGTATTTCATTCACTTGTGATACTTTGCAAGCAGTGGAAGCATTGCTTTTGTTGGTGAAGAGTAGTTTTGCTTTCACACAGTTTGAGATGCATTTTAGAAGAGCGCTTGCACAGTGCGTAAGAGGTGGGAATGCATTTATTTACATACAAGTCCATTCTGTTAACAGCTAATTAGAAGTTTCAACATACATACATACATACATATATACAAATGTTTCAAGCAGAGGCATTAATGCCCTTCTAGCTGCTGATGTAGTAAAACAGTTGTTCCCGTAATAAGTGTCCTGTGTGTTCTGAAAAATGTCTAAAGTAGTGCTAGGTTTAATGTAATTAGGTAGTCTGTTCCATCCATCAGCTGCTCTCTGAGAACTGATTATTACTCTTCTCATTCCTGTGGGATCTTCTACATAAGTTGTCTGATTCTCTACTACTTTTTGATGACCTCAAAAATTCCCCAGAGGTAGTTTTCTCTAAATGCCCTGTATACCTGAATAATGTCTCCTCTTAAATATATATATGAGAAAATGTACAAGTTCAGATATTTTAGTCTTTCATAATAACTTAAATTTTCACATCCATGGATGCATTTCCTCTGTACTCTTTCCAGTTTATGTATGCTTGTTTTCTTATGAGGTTTCCATATTGTTATTCTATGCTCAAGTTTGTGTCTAATGTAACTAACAAAATAATGACTTCATCAATTCTGATTTTGTAGACTTTATAAATATTTTATACAACCTATATTCCTACAGCTGTCATTAACCATTAGTGGATATGATTAGAAAAACTGAAATACCCAGGTCCTTAAATGAGTCTATAGTTTCAATCACTGTGTGCTGTATTAAATATTCACCTTTCAGTTTGTCTCTAAAATCTCATCTGCTTAGTTTTTGATGCATTTATCACCATATTATTCTCCCCCTCCTTCTCAGGGGTCTAGGGAAGTAAATATTGTGGGAAGAAATAGCCAAGGAATTGTTATGGCTAGGCTTGTACAGGTCCTAGGGCCGATAGCCTAGTATCAACCTATGAACCTGTGCCCAAATGGTCAATTTAGCCAAGTTCTTTTACAGACAATGCCGTATTTGTAACATATGTAATCAGTTTACCCAATTTCAAGTGATCTGCAGACAGACTGTAGAACACCTCAGATGAAAAAAAACAGATCTGCCGGACACAATCTAAACAAGTATAGGCCTAGGACAGAGTCCTGTGGGGACATCCTCACATTAGCCAAGAATTTCACCTGTCCAATTGCTCTGTGATACTTGCTGTGTCCTATTTCTAAACCGTGCAGCTATCCATCTTATCAACAGTATATCAACATTTAGTTGTTCTAATTTATTGTTCATTGTCTTGTGTATGACCCTATCAAAAACTGAAGTTAAGTCCGTATAAATTACATCACAGCACATTTTTTTTTATTTATAGCTGTTATGTTGTAGAACATCATGCTACAGGTGGTAATAGAACTATTTTCAACATATGTATGCTGATATATAGTTTCAAGGCCCACCCTTTCTGTTTCTCAATATAACTTATCCAGTATTACAATCCATTATTTTTCTACATCCTGAAAGTAGACTTGAGGGTCTGTATAACTCTGGGTTTGTCCTACTCCCCTTTCCCTTAAATTCTTAAGTGCCTATCTCCAATCTTGAGGAATATTAACCTGTATTTGTACAACCTAGTAAATAATAGATATCTCTCTCGATAACTTCTTCAAATCTTTTTTGAGTTTTTAATACCATGATGGGAATGTACCCCATTTTTAAGTCAAAGTATGATTAAAGTTCATGAAATTAGAATTGCTTCAATCTTTGATGTTAGCCAGAAGTGCTCTTCACAGCACCCGCAATGTGCCCTGTAATGACTCCTGCAATTTTTACAGAGTTGCATATATTGGTAATATATCTAAATATGATTGTAGAGTCTTTTTTATAAGACCCATTGCTCCTACTACAATTGGAACTGTCTGGGTATCTTTCTTCCACACTGGTCTTGTTTCTGCCTGCAAATCCTGATATTTTATGACTTTGTGTCTGTCTGTACGCAAGACAGTAGTCACTGGGTGTAGCAATTTCAGTGATCATTGCTACTTTTGTCTTCTTTTCATGGACCACTATATCTGTTTTTCTCGCATCTTGACTTTTGAATTATTGGTAATGGGTGGTCCCATGTGATGTAGACTTCAGTATTTCTTGTGATGCTTTGTGGCTCATGTTTCCAGTGTTTTTCAGCTACTCCATTATTATAATGTTTGCACAATCCCCAGTGCAAGAGTCTTGCCACATTATTACGCCTTTCAGTATACAGTCCTCCTGCCATTAGTATATCACAACCAGCAATAAGGTGTGAGACTGTTCCCAATTCTGTTTTGCAAAACCTACATTTGTCTGTTTCTTGCACATGTTCAATGGTCTTTCTAAATCAATGTGTATGTAGCCCACTCTCTTGGGCCGCTAATATTAACCTTTCATCTTTTGTTTTGAATTTGCCTCTTCTTAACCATTCCTGCATTCGATCCCGATCAACATGAAGTTCTTCCAGGAGCTTTCTGTACTTGCAACTATATTTATACATTTTCCACATTTCTCGCCTTCTCACCTGATCTTTCCCCTTGTGTTCATTCTTTTGTTTTTTTGCGCATTCAGTTGCTGCCTGATTTTTTCTGCTATACAGGTATGTATGCACTCCCATAATTGCATATCCATATCTGTAATCAATTTCAAGTAGGCCCATACCTGCTTCAGAACAAGGAATATGTAATCTTGGTATGCACTGAATTTTATAAATCATTTGAGCATGAAGCATCCTTGTTTTCCTGTCTAATGGTACTATAAGTTCTTGCTGAAGTATTCTTATGTCGTTATTACTAATTCTGTCATCTCCCTGTACTTTGTATGCAGTTTGCATAGTTCTTTTTCAATATAATCCAGTTTGATTTCAGTATCTGAGATTACCTGGATGTCAGTAGGACAACTTATCATACCATTTGTGGACCCAACTGGTTTTGCATAAGATTTTGTAAATATATCTATAACCTGTTTTGTCTGAGAATAAATTTTAGAATCTGCAAGTCAATTTGTATTCCTTCCACATCTTATGTATCTATAAAATGGTTTCCTATTATGGTCGGTATTTTTATATAAATTTTTGTCGGCCATGGTGGTACAGTGGTTAGTGTTGTTGCCTCACAGCAAGAGGTTTTCTGGTTCGATTCCTAGTTGGAGTTCCTTCTGTGTGGAGTCTGCATGTCCTCCCTGCAGGTGAGTGAGTTTTAAAGACATGCAGGTAGGTGTGTGTGTACATGTGTGCCTTCTGTGAAGGTTGGGTGCCAGGCTGGCAACTCGACACCATAAAAACACCACTGCCAATCAGTCTGCGGTCCGGTGATCTGCTGTTGTAACCCCTAACTGGGAAAAGCCAAAATACATTGCTTTTTATTTTCTTATAAATTTTCTTTAATTTTTTCTTGTTCTTGTTTCACACTGTGCTTAATTTATTTGTCCAGCTTGTATATTTCAGTTTTCAAAGTTGTAGCTTGACCTCTTTTCCAGTTCTTGTATTTGTCTCTCACCTTAATCTGGTATCTTGTTCTTTTGGAAATTTATCCTCCTGACGTTGTGTGCCTAGATCCTGGTATTAACTTTTTTTTTTTTGTATTCAAACAATTTCTTTTTCAAAACTTTCCACATTCCTTCTGCAGTTTTTCTGCTGGCCACATTACTCCAATTAGTTTTACATGTAATCTGTTATTACTCCTCTGTGCATTGGTTTAGATTTCACTTTGACAGAATTATTTAGCAACAAATTAACCTTTATATCCCCATGATCACTGCATATCAACAGTGGTGAAATTTTACATCAGGCGACAGTAATTTCTTTAGGAACACAAACAATGTTTAGTATATTCCGTTCCCTGGTAGGTGTATTTTTACAGTCTAAAGCAGTTGTTCCTGAGTATAAGTTGTGAATAATTTCCTTACTATTGTTGAATAAATATTATTCCAGTCTGTTTCTGGTAAATTTAAGTTACCAGCCGCTATTATTATTCTCTGTTGTTTTGTGCAAGAAATGTATGAATTCCTCTAGGTCATCCACACTTGACTATGGTGGTCTATACACTCCAACAATTCATATGTGTTATAGGGTTCTCTTTATTGTGACAGTTACACAGTTTATAGTATTGGTGTTACCATTGAACATGTAATAATCACAGGTGGTATAACCGTTTTTAATCCCTATCATAACACCTCAACTTAATTTTTTTTTGTTAGAATGTCTGTTACAGTAAAAACATTTATAACCTTACATAGCAAATTTTCCAGTAAAAAAACTTTATTGTTAATGCTCCTAGCAATAACAACCATTAGTGATGCATCAGATGTTGCTATCTGCAAGCTGTTAAGTTTTCAGCCTGGCAAACATCCTTCCTTGTGTTTGTCAAATACTGGAAAATATCTACCGCAAAATTTCTGTTTCCTGATCTTGACAAGTACATGCCATCTTGTCTGAACACATGGGCCCAAAATTAGGCTCACATGCTGTACACATAGCCATTTTTTTTTTTAAAACGGGACATTTTTTTCATCGAGGTATTTACCAAAAAATCTTTTAATTTATGGTGACATGACTCTCCTTTCTATATGTGATTTGTGAAAAATACGTCCTAACACCTGTACAAGCTGTGCTATTTCAGAGGGCTGAGGTTTCCTACTAGCAGTCAGAGTCCTTGCGATTTGTACCTATATGAATAAAAACAGATCCATGCTTCCTTCCATTAAGGTGTTCTAAGGCCTGCCTCACATCTTCTATTTTTGCTCCTGGCAAGTATATCACTATTCAGTGCTTATTATTTTCTCTGCAAATGTAATTTATCAGTTCCTCTAGTAACTGAATCTTTATATCTGGTAGTGCAAGTCACTGATACTAATGATTTGAAAGAATACCTTAAGATAAAGTGTGCTTTACTTATTTTGAGTTAATGCTAATTTCTCAAAATGTTTTTCCTTTTGCTGCTGTTTTGAGCACACTTGCACCTCAACACCTGTTACAATAATTATTCAGCTGTAATAAGAAAACGCATTGTACATTATGCTATGAAACGGCATAACATAATTATGGCTGCAGAAACTTGACACTGGTAGTATGATAAAGGACAGCATTATTTTCTCTTAGTAAAATAAATACATAGCTTTATAAGATTTGTAGTTCTTAAAGTAAAATGTTTGAATTAGTGTAGTTCATTGAACTCATGACTGTACATCTGCTGTCATATTAACTGGTTTATATTAGTTTGCTACAGATCTCTTGAGGGAAAATAATGCAAAAAACTGCTATCCTAGGTGATACAGGGTAAATGTTTACTGTTATGTTTTTGTTTACTGTTAATTTTAATAGTGCATTAACAATCCCACATACATTCACACTTGGATGTGATGGGTTATTGTGTTCAGACATTGTTCTGCCCTTTTAAGAAACATGGATGACACCAAACAGGTCCCAGCATTTTTCTTCAAAGAACTTGCAGTTAAGAAATAGAAGTAAACTTGCAGCAGGATAGAATATGTGCATACTTGTTGCCGTAATGAACTTTCTCACAGCATGTTGTAGTTAAGGTTGTGTGCTGCATGGATGTTGGTCCACTAGTCCACAGATCTCAACAGCACAAATGAATCATTCCACTCCATCTATGTTTTTAATGTGTTTTGATGTGGGGGTACTGCAGGATGCCTGTCTAACTTCCTCACCCTTTAATATTGCAAATCTAAATGTCCCTATTTATGTACCTGGTTGTAACACTGTAATTTACAGAGAAGTTACTTACAGTCATCCATGGTATATCTACTTGATGCCTGGCCCAAGTAAAACACTGCAGTGTTGCATACCTTTATGCTAGGTCATCCTTACAGCATTTTATGCATATTTGCATGTGTTTACATTCATGTTTGTGAACTTCATATTTCACGTTGACTGTTTGGCGAGTTGTATTATAATCTTTTCTTCCCATTCAAGGGTAGCTATAACAGGAGTGCATCTTTACTAAGTTGTCATTACATTATGAATAAAAACAGTTGCATAATTCAGCAGACAAGTTAATATGAAAAGATCATAACCAGTTCTTGGGGGAGCAGTGTGATATGCTTCTCATATTCAGCATTGTGATGCATTTAAAAACCTAACTGTAAAAATGTTATCCTTTGGTACATTTTGTACCCAGGTATCCTTTTAAAATTCCATAAAAGCTTTATTAAGAACTTTGAAGGGAGGGCTGGAATATGGTCTTTTAAATGTAATTACCAAATACAGGGCTTTGCAGGTACTTTAGTGATAGTCTGGCATATGTTACTTTATACTCTGTTTCTAGTAGCGTCTATATCACATTATTGGACGATGACAAGAGCGAATGCTCTTTCATCGAACCGATAATGCTGAAGCCACAAAAACACAAACATACGAAACAGTGAATTTTTTCCCCAGGGAAAAAAATCGCTGCTCCGTTTAAAAAAAAAAGGTTTAAACACAAAATTAAGTGGGGGGCTTCGCCCCCCCCCACACCACCCATTGTGAGGGGGGGCTGTGCCCCCCACACTCCCCCTACTTAAATATACCAATTCTGAGATCGCACCAAAGTGGAGGAAATGGCAAAGTCCCGAAGGCAGCCCACCGATTTTTTTCCCCTGGGCAAAAAAATCGATGGTCCGTGACTTCGCTATTTTCTCCTTTCGACATCTGATCGGTGAAAGAACATTTGCTGTTTTCATCGTCTGATAAGACAATATAGACCCTTCCAGTAGTGTGGGTATATGACTATGCAGTACATCTCCAGAGAATATATTTAATGAGTTTTTATTATATGCAATATAAAAATCATGCATATCTTCTAAATACAAGGGATTTTCTGTCGCTGGATTTATGCTTCCCTCCTTCAAAAATTTTAGATTTGTATGCAACATTACATGATGATAAACTGTGGTCATGCCATTATGTCTGAAGTTACCAGATGTATTCTGTAGCCAGGAGCCATGACATATTTTTTCCTGAAAAGCTTGCTAGAATATTTCACACTGTTTTTGAGAGCTGTCTTTTGCTAGTTATTAATAGAGAAACACAGTTCTTTAGCTGCTCTGTTTTTGCTATTTGGTTTACAATAAAGGTATGGATATGACAGTTTGTCAGGCTGACAAACTTACTGTATTTATGAGTTTTATTACTATTGTGTTCATATAAAATCAATACTAAAATACTTTTTTTTTTTCTCGGGAAAACTGATACGTTATCATCCCAATGTTATATCAGGAGGTTTAATAACATATAGTCATGAGATTTGCTCCAGAGGTCATCAAGGCTGTGTTCCATCTACTTTTTTGTAGAATAACTGTGAACTGTGCAGCTTGCAAGTCACTGTAGCTAACTCAGTAGCATTAAACATGTATGCTTGTGTTTGTATGACATTCCCCTCTTTTCAAAACTGTAAAATTAAGATTTGCTTGCAGTAAGTGATATATATTTTTACAAATATCTTTATTAAATCCCAACTAAAAGAATCACAGGTGCACATACATTAATATAAAAGAAAAACAGCTATAGTAAAACTTTTTTCATGCAGTATACGTTTACTAGATGTTCATTTTCTTCCTTCCTTTAAACCTTACTCCCCATTCTGAACATTATTCTGCACATGTTGTTCCCGTAGACTCCATTTATGTCTACGTAATTTGCACCTTCCTTTTTCTAAGGATCCTGCCTACAGTTCTCTTAACCTCCTTCACAATATATCGGTCGTTGTAAATTAATCTCAGCACTTCACTAGGTATGTCCTGGGTTGATTATGTCAAATACTAAATTTTATTTGTCTCTTCAAAACAGATTTTGATTAAAGCAACTTTCTTCTTCTTACTGTTCCGTTCTTTCAAATCATGTACATCTCCAGAATTGTCTGTCTGTCTGGCTTCTTCAGTGGTCTTCCATACATAGAGAATTTAATAGGTCTTTATACACCAAGCATCAAATCTTATTTTTGAGACAGATTTTGACATATTGCAGTTTCATTTGGAAATGTTACTTCAGAAGTACTCTTTTCTTTTCTTTCTGTCTTTGCTTCTCTCTCTCTTTGCAACCCTTGACCATCAAAGTAATTGCAATCTTGGCTATCTTGCTAAAAGATGGATTATGGCATTTGTCGTTGCTCATTTTCTTGGAACTTCTGGCTTGACATCTGTATCTTGTGCAGATATCTGTGGTGTTTTCTTTACAGCATAGTGTATTCCTTGCAAACTAATATGATCTTGGTTTACCTACTTTAGTAATAACTTCAGGTACAGGCTATGGACTTTGCATTGATTTTTGTATTTTTGTTTTTTTCCACCCTATACGTCTGCTATTTTTTTGCAGTTTCTGTCACAGTAGTGATTCCTTTCCAGACTTCTATTTATTTTTTTGTTGATTTTCAGGCATTAGTAGCATAGTTGAGCTGGCAAGATGTTAAATCCCTGCATTGGGGTTTTCCTTTACCCTGGAATAAAATCGTGTTCCCATTAGACTCTTCATTTTTGGAAAGATTTATGTACACTGTTATAACTGGTATCTATTTGCAACACAAACTGGTTTATTCACATCTGTAATTAGAATCCTAAGCATTTTAAAACATTTGCTTATTCTTTGCTCCATTGGCAGGATACATCCTGCCTTTACTACTGCCTGAGGTGCATAGTTATTTCATACATAGTAATTGCAGACACTGATATGCAGCATCATTCCTGGAAACCTGTGTAGAATTGTTGGAAGATTTTTCAGGATCAGGTTTCAGACCTTTTTTACTTGAATATGGCTCTTATACTTAAGATAGTTTTCTTAATCTATTCAGTAGCTGGTATCAGAGTGCTACTCCCTTATCTCCATCCATCCGCAACCCCTTTTCCAATTTTTTTCTCATGGGGTTGGGGTAGCACATTAACAGTGACAATCCTCTAGAACCAATCTTTACACTGCTTGATGGCTAGCCCTGCCATGGTAGTTCTTACATACCACACACCCACATACACACTGACACCTATGGCCAATTTAGTGTGTCCAATCCTTGCATCTTTGGAATGTGGGAGGAAACCGGAGTGCCCAGAGGAAACCTATTCAAAGACAAGGTAGGGCATACAGACTCTGCATAGAAGGCACCCCAGCTGAGACTTGAACTGAGGAACCTGTATGCTGTTCCCTTGTCTGACCTCAAACTAATACAGCCACAGTTTTGTTTATAGTATTTTCCAGGTATTCTGTTACTTGAGTCATTTTTCTTTGGAATACTGTTTGTGCTCATGAAATACAAAAGTTTAATGAATGTCCTAGCAGCATATTAAATGTATACAATTTGGAGATTTGTTCATCTGTCCTTATTTTCTAGAAAACAATATTTGTGTGTAGTACCAAGAAATACATTACATTTGGTATACTTGAGACCATTTCTTCAACTGTAAACTGTGAATAATACTCTAAATGTTTTATTCAGTTTTATTTGATATTGTGGAGCAGTATAAATGCAAATCTTTCCTTTCTTCATAAGGGTGACTATACTGGTTGCCTGTTTGCTAATCTGTGATTTGATTGATTTTTAAATACAATTGGGCTCACAAATTCCTTTATTTCTGTATAGTGTAGTCTTGAGAGCTACAGGTAATTATTGAGAGTATTTATCTTTGGCAATGTTATCAAGTTCTGTTAGTATGTGATATATTCTTGAAAGACTTCCAAAGCCTATAGCCAAATTGGCATAGTCATGCAGGATTTCATTCTGTGGTTCCACATCACATCTGTGATGTCTCTGACTGTGTAAGTGATTCTGTTGATTTGCAGTCTTTATTTTTCCATTATGAATTATTTTGCCTTTTCTAGATTCTCACAAGCTGCACAAAATATTTGGGAAGAATTTGCTAAAGTAAAAGTGCTTGAAAAATAGACCGTTACGAATGTGCACATAGCTTCTCTTTAGTCAACTAGCCCCAACTGTTAAAAATATTGTGTGGTAATATTACTGTACACACCTGTGTAGATAAAATTCCACATTCTTTCCATTATTTCTTATTTTGTTTCCATTGTGTGATATGTATTCATATTTCATTGTCTCTGATGTAGAAAGCATTTTCGAATTTCACAATATTAAGTATTTTGATGTCCACAGTGCCAGCCTTATCTATTTTTTTTATACTGTTTGATGTGAAGTTGTTAAATCTCACCATTTATTCTCACTGATGGGTTCGGAGCCAATCCCCTGCTCCGACACGGCCAATAGCAAAGCTCAAGGTTTGCCAGTAGCTCAAGACCAAGCCCCTTATCCCACAATGCACTGCTGGAATTTACCTCAGATCTAGTTTGCCGCGGCAAGATAGATCTCTGTGATCTAGTCAGCTCGGATAATTTGTTGCTAAATCGCAAGTTTAAAAAAAATTCTTTCTCTTCTTTTTGATAGATTACTTTTTATTTAGTGTGTGTGTGTGTTTCTCATTAAAATAGTATAGTTTTAAGAAGGTTAGATGATAGAGATAGTGCCCTGTGTTGTCTTAGTTTTCTTAGTGTTGGGCCTTGTCTTAGCCCTATTTAGTTTAACAATTTTATTCTTATTAGTATTTTCTTTTAGTGTGGGCCTAGTTAGCACTGTATTTAACCTCTACAGGTTAATTTTGTGGTGTCTGTTTCTGACATGTCAGATGAGAGGGAAAAGTCTCACTCCAAATCGGGGTTTAAGAAATGTCCAGATTGTGGACAGAAAATGTCCGTCACGGACGGACATGTCCAATGTGTTTACTGTTTGGGGGATAAACACCTCCAAGACTCTTGCAGTATTTGCCACTTGTCCCCTGCTCTTCCGAGACCTCCCCAGATCTCCCCACTGAGGAGGTACCCAGGAAGAGACTGTGCAAGAGGAGGCACTTACTCCCCACAGGAGTCCTTGACATCCAACACTGACTTGGATTTGTCAGAAGGGTCCCCTCGATCCCCCTCTGAGGATATCTCCTTTGCGGAGATATTGGAGATCCTTAGTCAGAGGGGCGATTGGCAGTCCAGAACCCCTACTGAGGATGAGTCAGTGCTCTTGAAGGCTTTTGGATCTCAACCTTCCACTTTTTGGGTCTCCGCCTTATGATGAGCTCATGGAGCTGATCTCTCGTAAGGCGTGGGAGTCACTGGAGGCCATGGAACCTGTTCCTTGGAAGCCGAATAAGTTAATCTCTGCCCCAGTGGACAAAGCCTTTTTGACCAAAGGAGTGCCTGTTGATGCCATGGTGGTAGCTGCAGCCACCAAAAAGGAAGTGTCTGAAACATCCACATCTATCCATCCTCCTAACAGAGATTCTAGGATCATGGATAGATATGGGAAACGCATGTTTGGTTCAGCGACTTTTTCTCTGCGATCGCTGAATTATTTAACCCATTTCACGAGACTGCAAAGAGATCTCCTGAAAGAGCTAGGAGATGCTCTCTAGGGTACGGTAGCTGCAGGGGTTGCCGACAAAGTCAGTACACAGCTTGTTACCCTAAACTTGGTTGTGAACTCATCCATGCATCTCATATCTTATGCAGCTGATGGTTCGAGTAGAACCGCTAGTTCAGGCAGTGCTCTGCGGAGACAAGCCTGGATGTGTCTCTGTTCCTTTGCGGAGCCCTTTAAGTCTTCTTTTATCAACACCCCATTTTATGGCTTATCACTGTTTGGGCCTAAAGTAAAGGAAACTTTAACCAGGTGTGAGCAGGAAGGCAAGACCCTATCTGCCATTATTGTCCGTTTTTCTACCCCTACTCTGCCCTATCCCAAGGGCCCTAGGGGCGGGAAAATGTGGTTCCGAAAAGCACAGGGAGCCTTTCAGGACACACATGGAGAAACCCCCTCTAGAGGCAGAGGGAGGGGGTTATAACGGAAAATGCCTCCCACGCGGCAGAGGGGGTCCACAAAAACAGGGTGACAGAGGCCAGTTCTCTGGTCAGCCCTACCAGCGCTCCTGAAAGGAGGCCCAGCTCTGGAGGCAGTCGGGGGTTGCTTTTCTTTGTACCCAGAAGCCTGGCTAAACCTAACGTCAGATACATGGGTACAAAGCATCATTTCCAGAGGATATTTCATACCGTTCTCTTCCCCACCCACTCCTGTAAACAGAATCCCAGATGTTCCACCCAGTCTCAGGGAACAAGCAATCGTAGAGGTCCAGAAATTGCTAGAAAAGAGTCATCCAACCAGTCCCAGCAGACCAAGCTGGATTTGGGACTTACTCAAGATTCTTTTTGGTACCAAAGAAAATAGGAGACCTATCTTGGACCTCAGCAGATTCAACCAATTCGTAATGAAAGAGAAGTTCCGAATGGTCACGCTTCAATCCATTCTTCCCTTCCTTGGGAAAGGCGATTGGATGTGCTCCATAGATCTCAAGGATGCGTACTATCACATAAAGATGAACAGACGCTCCAGGGATCACCTGCATTTCCGGCTGGGAGCCAATCATTTCCAGTTTTGAGCCATGCCCTTTGGTCTCACTACAGCCCCAAGAGTGTTCATCAAATGCATGGCAGTGGTCACGGCTCACCTGAGGCATCTAGGATTCCAGGTGTTCCCATACCTAGACGATTGGCTCCTCACTGCTACCACCAGGCATCAATTGACTCCGGCAACACAATATACTCTGACACTCTGCCATCAATTAGGCATTACAATCAACTTCGAAAAGTCTGCCTTAGCGCCATCGCAGCATACCATTTTTATAGGAGCAGAGTTGGATACCTCAACCACCACTCTACGTCTTCCATTCGAAAGAGTCTCACTTCTTCGCCAACACGTCAACTCACTGGTGTCAAAGAACAAAGCTACAGCAGCAGAGGTCTTGAAGGTGCTAGGTTTGATGGCGGCAGCAATCCTGGCTGTACCACTCGCAAGGATGCATATGCGAATCCTTCAATGGCTCCTCTTCGCTCAGTGGTCTTACCAAAAGCTACCGATGCACCACATGATTCTCATCACAGATTCTTGCAAGAGAGACCTTCGGTGGTGGTTGACGTCTCCATGTCACAATCGGAAGACCCCTTTGCCCCCCCCCCCAGTAGCCACTATGACCACGGACGCTTCCCTGATAGGGGGGGGCATTTTCAGGGAAAGACTGCCCAAGGCACAAGGACGGATCAAGAGTCACATCTGCATATCAGTGTTCTGGAGTTGAGAGCGGTACTTCTGGCATTGCAGTACTTTCAGGACTCTCTTCCTCTAGGGACAATTGCAATTCAGACGGACAACATATCAGTGGTCTGGTACTTGAACAAACAAGGTGGAACCAAGTCTTACCTCCTTTGTCGAGAAGCCCTCAGGGTATGGCAATGGGCTGTGTCATCCCTCCATTTTCTGATAGCAATGTACATCCCAGGGAAATCCAATGTGATAGCGGACAAGCTGAGCAGGGCAATACTGTTGCTTCACGAGTGGTCTCTCAACCAATGAATTGCGGATTTGATTTTCTGCAAATGGGGCCAACCTTGCTGTGACCACTTTGCAGTCGCATCAATACCAAATGCAGAAGCTACTTTGCCCTAATTCCACCTCCAGGACATTCCCCGAGAGATGCACTCGTACACGATTGGCCTCCGGATCTCCTAATTGCATTCCCACCTGTTCCATTGATATCCAAGGTTTTACAGAAAGCAAAATCGCTGGGAAGGACAGTTATCCTCATAGCCCCCTACTGGCCTCGACAGATTTGTTTTCCCTTCCTTCGCCATCATCTGCTGGAGGATCCATGGATCCTGGACCCAGTTCCGGGCCTTCTGACACACCCATCAGGAGACCTCCATCCTTCACTGCAGTCCCTAAAGCTGACTGCTTGGCTAATACACTTCCCCTAA
This sequence comes from Protopterus annectens, assembly GCF_019279795.1. Taxonomy (NCBI): domain Eukaryota; kingdom Metazoa; phylum Chordata; order Ceratodontiformes; family Protopteridae; genus Protopterus; species Protopterus annectens. The sequence continues at coordinate 584,595,998 of NC_056732.1, forward strand.
TCGCCAGGCTTCATTCACTCTCAGATGATACAAGACAAATCCTTTTGTCTTCTCACAAGCCATCCACCAGGAAACTATACCACAGTAAGTGGAACAGGTTCTCAATTTGGGCCAATATACAGAAAATCGATCCTTTCTGAGCTCCTCTATCATCCATTTTAAAATTTTTGATGATTTTTAAGGAAGGAGCAGCAGCTGCCGCAGTTAGAGTCCAGTTAGCCGCCATATCAAATTTCCACCTTGGATTCGATGGATTGAACGTTATGGGCCATAAGTTATCTAAGGCTTTTCTTAAAGGGGCTTTTCACATGAGACCTCCTGTCAAAATCCCTTATTCTCCATGGAATTTGAATTTTATGCTGTCTCAAATAATTCTCCCCCCCCTTTGAACCAGCATCTTCTTATAATGTCAAATATTTGTCCTGGAAGACTATATTTCTAGTAGCCATTACTTCTGCCCGTAGAGTGTCAGAACTTCAAGCATTATCTATCAGACCTCCTTACATGATTTTCCATGCTGAGAGAGTATCTCTCAGAACAAACCCCTCCTTTTTGCCAAAAGTCTGTTCTGAATGCAATATCAAATCAAGTCATTGAGTTGCCAGTCTTTTTTCCCAGCTACTCTAACAAATTGGAATACATGCTGCATAAACTTGATGTACACAGATTTATCTTGATAGAACTAAGGATATTAGAAAATCAGATCAACTTTTCGTATCCTTTTCGGAGGCCAGAAAAGGTAATCCAGTGGCTAAAACAAAAGTGGTTATCAGATTGTATATCCTTTGTTTATGCGAAAGCAAACATGCCATTGACACACAAACCTAAGGCTCATTCTACCAGAGCCGTTTCTACGTCTGCTGCCTTTCAAGCTAAATGGCTCCTTGACAATATTTGTGCTACAGCCACTTGGTCTAAGCCTCATACCTTTATCACGCATTACAAAGTAGATAAGGCTTCCAGGGACAGGTCTTCCTTTGGTTCCAATGTACTGAAAAATGTACTTCCTTGAGCCACCCAAGATTGAAGGTGCTAGGGACGCTACCTTCAGTGAGAATAAACGGCGAGATTTAACAACATCACATAAAGAAGTTATGTACTCACCATAATGTTCCATGTGAGTTGTTTATCTCGCCTTTATTCTCACATCCCTCCCTCCTTCCCCTTCCTGGCTGACAGTTGACTTAGAGGCTAGTACCATCCTGGTTATTCAATACTTCATCCCCTTTGGAAAGTGCTTCCTTATAGAAAAAGAAAAAAATAAAACGGTATCTATACTCTCAGCAAACAAGATCTGAGGTAATTCCAGCAGTGCATTGTGGGGTAAGGGGCTTGGTGTCAAGCTACTGGCAAACCTTGAGCTTTGCTATCGGCCGTGTCGGAGCCGAGGGTGGGCTCCGAACCCATCAGTGAGAATAAAGGCAAACAACTCACATGGAACGTTATGGTGAGTACATAACTTCTTTTTTTCATAGTTCTATTCTTCATGCAGATTTGTTTGAACATGATTATTTTTTGCTTTAACCCATCTTTGTGAATTGCCCGTCTCTAACACAAAATATGCAGTATTTATTAAAAGCTGAAAATTGCCTCTTGTTGTGCTTTAGCTATACCTACAGCAAGCTTGAATTAAGTATAGGATCATTTGTCTGACTTCCATTATGCTACGTCACATGTCCTTAGTTTTATAACATATCCTGCACTTAATTTCCCATTTTCCCCCCCGTTATTGTACTTGATTCTTTGACGGATTATTTTTCTTCGTCTATACTATTAGATATGTATCCATAATTTAACTTCCTTTACACAAGTCAGGTGTATTTGCCTACCCTTTGTTTCATTTGAAATACACAAACTGTTTTATATCTTAATAAAAAATCACGCAGTTTACTAAATTTGCAGTAATTAGATCTGTCTTTATCACAGTAAGATGAGAATGTATGTTTCTTCAGGACTTTGTGTTCTTGTAAAGAACAAATGTCTGATAAATGGCAAATTTTTCTGGGCTGGTGGTAGTTGGTGAATTTATACCCGAGTGCTGCTTTCTATTCCTCAAGAAAACTAAAGTAATGAAATTTCTTTATGGCTTTCCACTCAGTAGGTTGTTCTGCTAACCTACTTGAGAATAAATCAAAGCAAATGGATCCAAAAACTTCCAGTTTGCAGCCAAATTTAAATGAAACAGAAGAATTCCAGCTGGGTGCATTTGAATCATTTTCCATTGAAATCTTTACTTGGAGACAGACTGTTGAAAGCGAGTAAATATTTTTACTCATGCAAATAATATTTAGGAACTGCTGCTGATCTGTGACTGTTGCCTTTGTAGGAGTATTTTGAAATTCTTCATTTAAGGTTTGCACACTTGCATTGTTTCTGTTCTTTTACCCTTTATTGCCGATTGTTTTAAAGTTGTTTTTCATGTAGTTTTAAAAGTTCTTGGTTAGGTCCAGTTAGCAACAATTTCCATTCTCTGCAAAAGGATTAAGTCTGTCTGATTTGTTGGAGGAGCCAAAAAGTAGCATTTTTTTTAAGGTAAACAAAACAGGAACAGATTTAAATTTTTGTGAGCTGCCACTAATCTGTGACTACTGTTATGTGCTGTGTTTTCTCCACTCATTGTGATCCTGTTGTACTTTTACATTTAGTGCCTGTTGAGTGTCCTACCTGTCCTATGCATTTGACTTTCTGGATGCTTCTCCCAGTCAAAAACTGTAAACTCAAAAACAAGCAAGAGCAGACAAATGAGTGCAAACCAAAAAGTCACCAAGCACCAAGATAATCAAGAAGTCGCACGTGAAACCAACCACTCCAATCTAATAAATCTGCTGGAAACCACTCGTCCACAAAACGCAGCACACAAATAAAACTTTTATTTAACGACACACAGCATTTTTGTCTTAAAACAGTAGAAGTTGTTCAGAAACAAATACTAATTACTACCTCATCTGTCCATTGCATAGTAAACTCAATTAATTACATAATTTCCTTGTAAGTCCGTAAATCATCCACCCTCTAGAGCCATCCAATAGAAAAATAATTAAATAAATGTACATCTTTAAAAAAACGTTAAAAACATTTGTCTCATATATATATATATATATATATATATATATATATATATATATATATATATATATATATATGAACAGTTATAAAATGTTATTATACAAAATCGTAAATAAATATAAATAGGATTGTAATTAAAAGAGAGACAATATGTACATAAGAACTCTCTATATTCTAATTTTGTTTCCCAGGGACTATCTTTAGGGTCCCTGTGTACTCTATCACAAAAAAAAAAGTCATTATTCTCACCGTCTAACTTATGTTTAAACAAAGCATTTGTTTCTTTCCCTCCTAATTTCATACATATGCTCCTAGATTCTTTTACGCTCTGTTATCCCAAAGTAAAAACTAGGGCATTTATTATCTAGAGCAATGTATACAAAAATCCTGTGCTGTTGCAGTTGAAATGGTGTTTATTATTAATGGTCTTATTCCTGTGACTTGTATTGTAAATAAGGAGTAAATGTATTTATTTACATTGTGCACAAGACCCACATTTAAAGGTACCTATTCTTTTATCTCTACTCTGTTTAAATGGATGTGTTTTGTTTTCAAAAATGTCTTTCATGTTTTGTTTTTTCCTGTAAACAAAAGTAATTGATAGTGAATTTCTTGAAAAATCAGAAAACTTCAAAAACATAATCCAGTTTATTGTATTCCTAATGCTATATGCATCTTAAGTAAATCTCATTACAAAAATGTCTCCATAATCACCTATTTCTGTGTTAATCTGTTCATCCACATTCTGATCATTAATCCCTGTTTGTACTATGCCATGATTCCCTTTACCTAATATGGGTAGGAATGTATTACTTCTCTTCTTTCTAACCTCATCCAATAAACTGTTGTTGAAGTACTCCAGGTACATCCTCTCAATAAACATTTTTAACCTTGTTAACCTCATCATTAAAATCATCCTCTTTGGAAACCACATGTGCTATTCTTCATTAAAATCATCCTTTTTGGAAACCACATGTGCTCTTCTTATAAATTGACCTTTAACTGTACTTCTTTTTTGTTTAATGGGGTGCTTACTCATGTAAGCATGAGTTGGAAAAAGTCTCCCTTCTGTATAAGGTAGATTTAAATTTCTTTTCATTTTGAATCTTATGTATGGTGACGTCTAAATTCACCTTATCATAAGAAGTATTGTGGGTGAACTGTAGGAACGTGGTGGTATTTTCTATATCTCCTAAAACACATTTAAAACAACCTCATTTCCTGTCCAAAATATACATATGTGGAGTCTAAGTAGCATTTATAATAATTCCAGCACTTAATGTATTTTGAATTCAAAATATAATTTTGTTCCCAGGTTTTAAGAACCATATTAGCATAAATGGGGGTACAGGATGCACTCTTCACAACCCCCTAGACTTGCTTGTAATCTTCCTCGAAACATGTATAATTATTTTGCAAGATCAAGTCCATGAATTCCATGATCAACCTGGTCTCTGTAGAATCTAGGGAGTTAACATCCAAAGTTATGTAGTCCTATCTCACCGTAATTCTTGCTGGATGAGTTTGGAGCCAATTCTCAGCTCCGACTCGGCCGATACTAAAGCTCGAGAGCTTTTACTGGCTTGAGGCTATCCCCTATCCCATGGTGCCTCACGGCAATTCCCCAGATCGTGTTTGCCGCGATAGCTTCGAGGTTGTCTCTTTACTGGCTCATTGGCCAAGTAGAAAATTTTTCGATAATTTTACATATTTTTTGCCTATATTTCTTCACTTTTTCTATTCAAATAGTTTTACCTATTGTCTGTGTGATTGTAGTGAGTGATTGCTACCCTGTCTTCTTTTCTTAAGGATTGAACAGCCTGTTTTAGTTAGAGGGCTGTAGTTCCCATTTAAATTAGAGGGCCTTTCCTCTTTGAGTGCTAATCCTTCTTCCTTATTTAAAAAAAAAAAAAAAAAAAATTTCTCTTCTCCTTTATATAGTTGTACCTTTCCTTTGTTGTTGTTCTACTGTTATTAGAAATATCTCTAAAGACAAAGATAGAGAACATAACGAACACCGCCCTTCTGGCTTTAAAAATTGCAACAAGTGTTCTCAAAAAATGTGATTGACAGTCACACCAGCTGTGTGTACTGTCTGGGAGAGGCTCATTTACAAGAACCCTGCACTTTCTGCCATGCTTTCAGCACTAGGGTTCTTAATGAAAGAAAAAGAAAACTGACTGACAAGGGCCTTATGACTAGTTCCTTCCAGGAACAGCTGGAACTTGGTCAGACAGCTCCCAAAACTCATAAAAGAAAGTCTCCTTCGGTTCGGGCTTCGGAACCATCAAAGAAGTCTAAAGTGACGGAGCTGAAGAGTTCTGGCTCTTATTCCACTTTTTCAGTCTCTGTGCTATCAGGTTACTTCTGCACTGAAGAAACAATGTCGAGACACTCACCTGTTTTGGATCTGGTTTTACCAACCTTGAGATCTCCTATATTGGAAAGGAGGAGATCTCCATCTCCACCTGTTCCTCCAGGACGCTTTCTGATGAGGATGTTGAGCGGGTGGTGAAGAGGCTGCTCTGTGACCTGGCGTTGGCAAATATTTTAGCTCCTCTGTACCCAAAGGCTTCGAGCCGTCCCATCTTCAGTCTACTGGTTCTCCTCAGACTGCTTCACTCTCGGAGTCTAATGCTTTGGGTCCTTTAGTGCTGGAACCTTCGATTCTAAGAATTCTTCCTGCTTCTTCAGAACGGATAACTCTATCCTCATCGGCTCAGGCTGGAGCCGAGGGGTCTGGGAGCCGACTATCTCGGGTTAACTCTGAGAGGGATAGTCACCCAGGTTTTTCTTCAGAATCGACCCTCCCTCTCGGTGCGTCTGCTCAGGTAAACTCTGCTCCCACGTCCGCTTCGGAACCTGTCCCCCCTGCTCAGAGTTTACCTTCTGTTTCCTCGGAGCGGAGATCTTCTTCGGAGTGGGGTGGTAAGGCTTTCGAAGCAATAGAGAAAGCTTTGTCTAGTGCCAAAGCCCTGCCTTTGGACCCGATGTCCCTCCAGCAGCCGGTAGCGACCTCTTCTACCCTGCCTGCCCCTAAGCGTAGGTAACCAGAGACTCAAGAATCCCCCATTGGAGGTGTCCCCTCTTCCGAGACCTCCCCAGATTATCCCACTGAAGTGGTCCCTCGGAAGGGACTTTGTAAAAGGAAGCACATTGACTCACCTGAGTCTGCAACTTCAGACACTGATTTAGATGAGTCAGAAGGGTCCCCAAGATCCCTTCTGAGGATTTTTCCTTTGCAGACATCCTTGAAATCATTAGACAGAGGGATGATTGGAAGACCTCTAACCCTACTGAGGACGAATCAGTGTACGTTGAGGCTTTTGGTTCCCGACCTTCCACCTCCTGGGTGACACTGCCATATGACCAACTTTAAGGGGTCATATCCTGGAAAGCTTGGACCTCCCCAGACACAGAGGAGCCTGTCCCGAGGAGACCAAACAAATTTATGACCATCCCAGAAGACAAATCATTTCTATCTAAGGGAGTTCCTGTGGATGCTATGGTGGTAGCAGCGGCCACGAAGAAGGAGTTGTCAGAGACATCCTCAAATGTCCATCCTCCTAATAAAGAGTATAGGACGATGGATAGGTATGGAAAGTGTACCTTTTCTTCAGCGGCATTTACCTTATGATCGCTGAATTACCTCTCCCTTTTTACTAGACTTCAAAGGGATCTCCTGAAGGAGTTGGGAGTTACCCTTCAGGGTTCAGTAGCTTCGAGATCCACTGACAAGGTATCTGCGCAGCTCTTCACCCTTACCTCCAAGCTAACTCCTGATTTCCTATGCAGCTTGACGGAACGAGCAGGGCAGCCGCAGCAGGGATCTCACTCAGAAGACATTCCTGGATGCGTCTTTGCAACGTTACAGAATCCTTAAAGTCTTCCTTTACCAACATCCCCTTTGATGGTTCAACTCTCTTTGGACCTCAGGTAAAAGACTTTGACCAGGTGCGAGCAGGAAGGGAAAACCTTATCTGCTGTCGGAGTCCGTTTCTCCCTTCCTTCTAGACCCTATCCCAAGGGTCAAACAGAAGGAGAAAATGTAGTTCCGAAAATCCCAAAAAGGTTTCCCTCAGGCACAAGGTCAGCCCTCCCCTAGAGGCAGAGGAGGAAGATATAATGGAAGACGCTGCACCCGTGGCAGAGGGGGTCCGCAACACCAGGGTGATAGAGATGCTTTCTCTGATCGTCCCTTTCATCGCTTCTGAAGGGTTGCCTGACTGTCCATCTCTGGAGGCAGTCAGGGGTTGTCTCTCACACTACCCAAGCGCCTGGCTACAAATTTCCCAAGATCGATGGGTACAGAATATAATTTCCAGAGGTTACCTCATTCCCTTTGTTTCCGATCCCCCTGTAAATTGGTCTTTACCAGATGTGCCACCCATTCAGTTAGACCATGCAACATCAGAGGTCATCTCTTTGCTTCAAAAAAGTCATCCAAGAAGTCCCCACAGAGCAAGTAGGATCTGGAACTTACTCACGATCCTTTTTAGTTCCAAAAAATACCTGGGACTGGAGATCAATTCTAGATCTCAGCAAGCTAAATAAGTCTGTAAAAGAATCAAAGTTCTGTATGATCACTCTGCAGTCAATTTTTCCCATTATCGGAAAAGACAATTGGATGTGCTCCATAGATCTTCAGGACGAGTACTACCATATCAAAATGGACATGCACTCCAGAAGATGGCTGGGAGCCAGTCATTTTCAATTTCGAACACTGCCCTTTGGCCTCACTACAGCCCCCAGAGTGTTCACCAAATGTATGGCAGTGGTAACGGCTCACCTGAGACATTAAGGATTCCAGGTGTTTCTGTACCTAGACGCCTGGCTCCTCACTGCTACCACCAAGCATCAAACTAATCCGAGCCAGGAACGAGACTCTATCCTTGTGCGCCAGATTAGGGATTACAATAAATCTGCCTTATCTCCATCGCAGCGCATTGTCTTCTTGGGCTCAGACATAGACTCAACCACCATGATAGCAAAACTGACACCAGAAAGGATAGAATGGTTGCACAACCAAGTCAAATTCTTGCTGAAAAAAGACAAAAGTGCAGGCCAGGATAGTTCATGTCCTAGGGACTATGGCTTCCACCGTTCTCTTAGTTCCCTTAGCCAGCCTACACATGAGTACTTCAATGGCTACTATTTGCCCAGTGGTCAATGCAGGATCTACCCTTGTCCCATCAAATACTCAGCGCAAACTCCTGCAAGAAGGATCTAACATGGTGGTTACATGCAGATCAGCTTCATCTAGGTCTTCCATTTGCTCCCCCTCAACAAAATACAGTCTTGACCACGGCCACTTCCCAGATGGGGGGGGGGGGGGCATTGTCTGGGAATGACTGTCAAAGGTATCTGGCAGGATCATGAGAACCACTTGCACATAAATGTTCTGGATATGAGAGCAGTGCTATATGCGTTGCAAGCACTTCACGGTTCTCTTCCTACCGGGACAATTGCAGTTTAATCAGACAACGTCTGTAGTGTGGTACATAAACAAGCAAGAGGGAATCAAGTCTTACCCACTTCGTCGAGAGGTACTAAGAGTATGGAAATGGCCGATGGACACTACGCTTTCTCGTAGCAATGCACATGAAGTCCAAAGTGATAGCAGACAAACTGAGTTGAGCAATTCTGATGCCTCACGAGTGGTCCATGAATGCAGAAGAGATTTTCTGCAAATGGGGCCAACCTTGCTGTGACCTATTCGCCACATACATGAACACCAAATGCAGCAGCTACTTTGCCCTCATTCCCCATCCGGGGATGTCACCCAGGGATGCTCTGGTCCACAATTGGCCTCCGGGACTTCTTTATGTTTTTCCACCCTTTCCTCTCATACCAAAAGTGATTCAGAAAGCAAAACTGTTCAAGAGTACCCTGATCCTCATTGCTTCTTACTGGCCTCGCTAAGTCTGATTCCCCTTCCTGTGGCCCTCTCTTTTGGAGGAACCATGGATTCTGGAACCATCTCCAGACCTCATGATTCATCAATCAGGACAGTTCCATCCTGCCATCCAAACCCTGAAATTGACCGCATGGCTGCTCCAGTTCCAAGAATAGTCAGGTGTATTTCCCTTTCTCCTACATTTAAACACATCCTCATTTCTTCACACAAACCTTCCACCAGGAAATTATATTCTAGCAAATGGAAAAGGTTTTCCATTTGGGCAGCTAACCAAGGCATAGATCCCTACTCAGCACCCATATAGAGTCTGTCTTGTCCTTCCTTGCATCTATTTTTCAAAAAGGAGCTGCAGCTGCTACCATTCGAGTTCACTTAGCTGCTGTCTCTAATTATCATTTTGGGAACTTATGTCCCACTCTTTATGCAAAACCTTTTTGAAAGGAGTCCGCCTTCTCAGACCTCCAGTCAGGCAACCCCCGGAGCCCTGGGACTTGAACTTAGTTCTGACCTCATTGATTTCTTTACCTGTTGAACCATCTTCTTAATCTGACTTGAAATTGTTGTCTTGGAAGACATTCTTCTTAGTTGCTATAACATCTGCTAGGAGGGTTTCAGAATTGCAAGCCCTGACCATTCCCGACCTCCTTATATTGTATTCCATAAGGATAGAGTCTCCCTTAGAAATAATACTTCCTTTCTCCCTAAGGTATGTTCAGAACATAATCTAAACACAACTATTGAATTACCAGTATTCTTCCTATATTACAATAATAAATCAGAATACAGACTACATCAATTAGATGTCCACAGAATTCTCCGATTTTACCTGCACAGGACTAAAGATTTTCAGAAATCGTACCTATTGTTTGTTTCCTTCTCAGACAAAAACAAAGGCTTGCCTGTCTCCAAGGTCACTTTGTCTAAATGGCTTTCAGACTGCATCTCATTTGCTTACAAAATTGCTGGGAAACAACTACCTGGTAAAATAAAAGGCCATTCAATTAGGGCAGTATCAGCTTCATATGCCTTTAGATCAAAACTCCCAATTGATGCCATTTGTACAGCAGCTACTTGGGCAAGACCTCATACCTTTGTCACTCATTACAAATTGGATTTGACCTCCTGGGACAGGTCATCCTTTGGGTCCACTGTGCTGAAGAGTCTGTTTGCTTGAGCCATCCGGGATAAAGGTGCTAGGGATGCTGTCCCATCCAGCAAGAATCATGGTGAGATATGACTACGTAACAAAGAAGTTATGTACTTAACACAACGTTCCAGGTTTGTAGTCCATCTTGCCTACATTCTTGCGTCCCACCCTCCTTCCCCCTTCCTGTATCCTGGAGGAACTGGTGGACTATCCATTATGCTGTCTGACCTTGTTGTAGTTGTCTGTCCACATGGCATAAATATTATATCAAAGTACCTTTGTTTGTATGTACATAGTTATTGATAGTATAATTACTATTATGTATATAGTTACTTTCTTGCAAACAAGATCTGGGAAATTTTCGTGAGGCACCATGGGAGAGGAGATAGTCTTGAGCCAGTAAAAGCTATTGAGCTTTAGTATCGGCCGAGTCAGAGCCGAGAATCTGCTCTGAACCCATCCAGCAAGAATGTAGGAGAGATTGACTACAAACATGGAACGTTATGATAAGTACATAACTTCTTTTTAATGCTTCTTCAAACCATTGCAAGCCTTTGTCGTGGGGTATAACTGTAAATAAGTACATGATACTGATACCTTTATCTTCATATCTGAGGCTTGCTCTGAGCTCGTCTATGCTGTCGGATCAGGAGAGCTCTCTGAGCCGATTCTACCCTGTTAGGTCCAAGGTGTTTCATTCGACCCCAAGGTTTTTGGAGCCATCTCTACACCTCTGAGCTTTTGCAGTAGTCAGTTTGGCTCTGAATTTATCATCAGGTAGACTGTCCTCAGGGCATGGTGGGATTGTGGATCAGAGATGACCTGTCTTGGATCCAGGATCTTATCCCTCCACAGGGTGGTCTGCATGTGTGGCCACGGAGAGAGCCCTGTCTGTACCCTTGACTCATGGTGCCTACCCCCTCAGATACTCTGTATACATCTGTGCTGTCTCTGTGCTTGGTGTCTCAACTAGCTAGTCCACATGGACAGCTGGTACCGAAACCCAAGGTTTCCCATCAGGGTATCCCAATTTCTTCTGATACTTTCCCAGAGTCCCCCACTGAGGATGTCCCCAGGAAGAAAACATGTAAGGGGAAACATTTAGATTCCCACAAATCTGTCACTGAAGATGCAGATTTTGATAAAGGGTCCCCATGGTCACCTCCTGATGTCTCATTTCAGAGACATTCTGTAAATCCTGAAGCAGAGAGGTGGCTGAAAGTCCAGTAATCCTTTGGAAGAATCTGTACTCCAGGAGGCATTTAGTACTGGCCCATCTACCTCCTGGGTGACACTGCCTGCCAGTGAGCTAATTAACTTGGTCTCACAGAGGGCATGGAAGGATTCCAACACCATTGAGCCAGTTCCCAGGAAGCCCAGTAAAATTATGAGAGTGCTAGAGGATAAACAGTTTTGGTCCAATGGTGTGCCAGTTGATGCCGTGGTCATGGCAGCAGCTACTAAGAAGGAATTAGCGGAAGAAAGTTCCTCTGTTCATCCCCCCCAACAAAGAGTCTCTGGCAGTGGACAGATTCAGGAAGCATGTCTATGCTTTAGTGACCTTCGCCTTCAGGTTCCTGAACCGCTTGGCACATTTCACAAAGCTACAGAGGGATCTGATTAAGGAGCTATCAGACACCCTGTCAGGATCCGTTTCTGAAGAGGTGAAAACACATCCATCACCTCTTTTGGCTACCCTACAGTTGATATTCAACTCCTCCATGAGGCTCATTTCTAATCTAGCAGAGGGAAACTCAAAGGCAGCGGGTACAGGCGTTACCATTGGGAGATACTCCTGGATGAGCGATGCACTTTTGCAGAGCCCTTTAAGTCTTCTTTCATCAATGCTCCTTTTGACAGCACATCCATTTTTGGCTCCAAGGTTAAAGATGCATTGTTTAGGTGTGAGAAGGATGGAAAGACCTTTTCTGCTGTGGTTGTAAGTTTTTCCACCTCTCAAAGTTCTTTTTCAGTTCATCAGCAAAGTGGTTGGGAAGATGTGGTTCAGAAAATCTCAAGCATCTTTCCAGGACACACCTGGAGGACATTCCCCCAGGGGCAGAGAGGGATACACGAATGGTAGATGCCACCCTCACAGCAGACATGACCTACAGAATCAAGGGTCCAGAAATTCTTTCTCTGGTAAGCCCTTTCAGCACTTTTGAAAGGAGGGCTAGTTGTCCCCCTCTGGAGGCAATCTGGGGTCATTTGTCCATGAAGAAACTAATGCACCAGTGAGCCTGCCTAGAACTGACAACAGATACTTGGGTGCAGGGAATTATTTCCAGAGGTTATACAATACCATTTTCCCTTTATTGGCCCAATTCAAGAAAATTTCCCAATGTTCCATTAGTCAGAGGGAGCAAGCAGCAATTCAGATGCAAAAGCTATTAGGAAAAAATCATCCAAGAGTTCCCCCAGACCAATCTGGAACTTACTCAAGATTCTTATTGGTGCCAAATAAAACGGGAGACTGGGACAAATTCTGAATCTCAACATCTTAAAAAAATTTGTTCAAAAGACCAAGTTCCGGATGGTCATGGTTCAGTCCATTGTCCCTTTTTTGAAAAGGGACAGTTGGATGTGTTCAAAAGATCTTCAGGATGCGTGCTATTGTATAAAGATGAACAGGCATTCCAGAAGAATTTTACACTTCCAGTTGGGAGCTAATTACTATTGGTTCAGAGTTCTGCCCTTTAGCCTCACCACAGCCCCCTGGTTGTTCACCAAATGCATGGAAGAAGTAGTAGCTCACTTGTGATTACAAGGATTCCGGGTATTTCCATTCTTAGATGACTGGCTCCTTTCTGCCCTGACCAGACATCAGTTTATCATGGTGAAGCAAAAAGTGATCCAGATATGTACACTACTAGGAATCCCCATAAACTACCAAAAGTCTCATCTAGAACCAATAGGAGCACTTCTCGATACAAAATCCACAATAGCCTCACTTCCCCTCCCCAGAGTTCAAACACTAAGATCACAAGTGGAAAAGCTAATTTGCAGTACCAGAATCTCAGCCTGCTTGGTCCTTCAGGCTTTGGGATCAGTGGCAGCAGCAGTAACTTTACTACCCTTGGCCAGATATCATATGAGAATTCTTCAATGGATGCTAGCCTTGCAATGGTCATTCATCTTTGTTTATCTGCTCAGATATGAATCACCAGTATATGCAAAAGGGATCTACTGTGATGGATTCAGTCAGAAGTTGTTCTACAAGGACGTTTATTCATCCCCTCTCAGCCCAAGGCCATTGTGACCATGGATGCTTCTCAGCTGGGGTGGGGGGCATTACCTGGGAAAGACCGTCCAAGGCACTTCGTCCCCCGAAGAGGCCAGTTAGCATATCAATGTCCAAGAGTTAAGAGAAGGGCTTTTAGCATTGCAGGCCTTTCAGAATGCTCTCCCGTCAAACAGACAAACATGTCAGTAGTTTGGTACCCCCTGTGTAGAGAAGCACTCAGGATTTGGCAATAGATGATCTCTTCCAGCCACTTGCTTTCTTATAGCAACGCATATTCTGGGGAAATCCAGTGTACTAGCAGGCAAACTGAGCAGATACATTCTACTACCTCATGAGTGATCCCTCAACAAGGATGTAGCGAAAGAGACTTTCTGAAAGTGGGGCCAGCCTTGCTGCAATCTCTTTGCATATCCCCTAAACAGCAAGTGGAGCAACTACTTTTCCCTAAACAACCACAGGGGGAGTCAACGAGGGATGTTCTTCTCAATGATTTGTCCCCCCCCCCCCCCCGGGCTACTTTATGCTTACTCCTTTGATTCCAGAGTTCCTACAGAAAGCTGCCAGATTGAAGAGCAAGGTCATCCTCATTGTACCCTATTGGCCTAGTCTAGTTAGTCAGTCCTGGATTCTGGACCCAGCTCCACATCTGCTGTCTCACCCGACAGGCATGATTCATCCGAACCTTCCCAATCTCAAGCTGATGCTTGATTACTCCATTTCCTGTAATACCCAGACAACCTATGCTCTCGTCTCCTGTTCGTCACATTTTGCTATCTTCCCTTAAACAATCAACAAGGAAACTGTATGCCAGTAAATGGAAGATATTTGGATACTGGACTGTTCAGCATCATATTGACCCCTTTTCTGCCCCGATTCACTGCATTCTGTACTTCTTGATTATGGTTTTTAGTCAAGGAACCAGTGCATCAACAGTCAAAGTTCAGTTGGCAGCAATTTCTAATTTCCATAATGGATTTGATGGTTTATCACTCGCTTCTTATAACCTTTGTAAAACCTTTTTGCGAGGCACACTTCTTTTTAACCTGCTTTTAAAGATCCTACCCCTCCAAGGGATCTTAATCTGGCACTGCAAGCCTTGATCCGTCCACCCTTTGAACCCACACGACTGTAGTTTTAAATTTTATTTCTTGGAAAATATTACTGTTATTGACCATTACTTCTGCCAGAAGAATTTCTGAAATTCAGGCCTTGTCTGTGAAGCCCCCATATCTAATTTTTTCATAAAGATAGGATTACACTATGGACTAATGGATCCTTTTTTTCCCAAAATAGTATCAGAATCCCATATTAACCATTCCCTTAGTTTACCAGTTTTCTTTCCAAATTACTCGAACAAAGGTAAATACCTGCTTCATCTATTGGGTGTTCATAGGCAATTGCACTTCTGCTACATAGAACAAAAGATATCAATTGCAGATCAGTTATCATTTCTGGATGTGAAACTGGTTAAACCAGTGTCTAAAGTCACCCTAGCCAGATGTCTTACAGGCTGTATTGTCTTTATTATTTACAAGAAACTGAGTATTCTTTACCAAGACAGATACATGCCATTCAGCCAGGTCCGTAGCAGCTTCCTCTGTTTTTCATTCCAGAGCTTAAATGGATTAAATGTGTGGCAGCAACCAGGGCTTCTCCCCATACCTTCATCACTCATTCCAAATTAGATCTGATATCAAGAAGCAGGGCAGTCTTTGGCTCAATGGTGCTTAGGAATATCTTTCCTTGAGTCCACCGTGGGATTTAGGTAGCTAGGAACTCTGTCCCATCAGTTGAGGCCAAATGAAAATTGCCAACATCGGATAAATAAATTATGTACTCACCATAGCGTTCAATCTCTGTTGTCCGTTTTCATTCTTCCTCAACTCCCATCCTTATGTTTTCTGGAATAGCAAGTGGATATAAATTTCCTGTATACTCCAGGCATGTTAAAGCTCCAGATAAGGCCTTGACTAGCCTTTTTTTTTCTATAGTTACATTTATGTCTATTTGTATGAGAATTCCTTCCTTATGCTATAGCCAGCAAACAAGATCTGAGGTATTTGGGGTTGCTGCATTCTGACTAAGGGAGATGCTCAAGAGTTTTGTGTTGCCATGAGCTTTTGCAATGGTTGAGTCAGATCTGACTGTTCGGATCCGAAGCCATCAGTTGAAGAATGAAAATGAATAACACAGATGGAATGTTATGGTGAGTACGTAACTTCTTTAATAATGAGGTTAATGAGGTTACTGATGTCAGTTCCCCTAGAAGGAATGAATTAAAAACCCTTTGTAAATAACTAAAAATGCACTTTATCAACCTTAATTTCACTAATTAAAAATCTTGAAATTTATTAAAGGTATGGACACACCATTCTATATTAATATTAGAATCTTATGTATACCTATACATGGTTGTCTTAGTAGTTCACTAGATTGTGTTCTGGTTATTGGTTATTTTAACTCTTTGATTCCCCTTGTGATTACCTGTCTTACTTTGTGTTCTCTCCTTCCTGTTTGAGTATCTGTAGTGTGGTACTACTGTGTTTTTGTTCTTTGGTCTCTCTTTCTTAATGGGGGGAATTCTAAAGGGCCATGTAAGTTATAATTATTTACTTCAAACTGTAATCCATATTTTTGTCCCTCACCTACACTCCTTATGATCGTTGCTAATTGGCTTGATGAACCTCATTATGATTGTAATGTACATTGTCCCATCTGTTACCAGAATTATGACAGTTATTTCAGTTGCAAGACCGAAGCCGCCGTGGTACAGCGGTAGCTTTGTTGCCTCACAGCAAGAGGTTCTCCTGTTCGATTCACGGCTGGAGTTCTTTCTGTGTGGAGTCTGCATGTCCTCCCCACAGTCGAGTGGCCTCCGAAAGGCATGTGTGAATGGGCGTGTCTTCGCTGAAGGTTGGGCGTCGGGCTGGCAACTCGGCACCATAAAAAAATCTACTGCCAATCATTAGCAGACCGGAGTTCCGCTGTGGCGACCCCTAACCGGGAAAAGCCGAAAAGACAAAGACAAATTTCAGTTGCAAGACTATTTCATTCCAGACCTTTGCAAGCACAGCTTCAGTTCATTTTCTTCTACTGCTGGGTGTACATAAAGATGAGAAAATATGGAAAAAAAAATTATCACACACATGATAGCACTCTTGCAGTTGTACAGTGGACAGCCACAAGGCATGTACTCAACTGGCTTTCTTGGGGGGGGGGGGCACTCCTACCTAGTAGTTAAGGCGGTGCTCCTAAGCAGCTGCAGAACAATGCATGTACTGTTAAGCCTACTTGTAAAACAGGGTATATATTGCAAGATAGTAGCACTAACTAAATAAATAGGTACAGCATATCTGTGGCTGACTCTGCTGAAACTGTCTCTCCCATCAGAATAACAAGTCAAGAGTGAGCTGTTTCTGGTCATCATATTGATGACACCATTTGCCCCTTAATGGGTGACTCCACTGGCATCATCCTAAATCTGGCCCAGCTAATACCAGATGTCCACTTCCTTCAAAGGACAGTTGTAGTGGCCCAGCAGGCCCATTTTAAAATCCCTCTGCAGGAGGAGCAAGACTGTTCTGCTCTACTTGTCATACCATGCAGGAGTCCTGCTTTTACAACTACAAAGTAGGTTCACTTGAAAAGCAGTATGATAGCCCCTTGTGCATGGTGCACATTATGAATCACATGTTGTACAACTTTGCAGTTCACCACAGTACTACTTATGTACACATGCTGCATCCATGAGCATAGAAGTCACATGCCTTGTGGTAAATGGTATGTGCTTAGCTTGTATCGGTATGCATAGCTGGAGCATTTTACACAGGAAGTCATTCACAGAGTTTGGTACTGACTGACTTAATTTGCGTAATGGTTGCTCTAACTCCCAGTTTTTGGCATGGTATAAAGTGCATTTGCTGTCTTGCACAACACCATTCACAACCATCCAATAATGTGTAGGAATTTATGAATAAGTTCTGTACACAACAGTTACAGAGTTAAGAAAATTAATTCCTGGCAAAGTACTTCTCCACATTTATGAAACCTTTGTTAGCTGCTTGGGAGAGTAAAGCACATGTCTAGTATGTGTAAATGGGATCCTAACACACTTGAATGGCATGTTAGTGTCTGGCTGTGTGGGAGGGTGGATCAAGCCATCTGCATAGGATACTGCTTGGAGTATGTGCCATGTGTGGTGATGGGCTTCAGAACCATATGTAGTGGTATGGGTACAATACTATATGGGGAGGTGAAGATTATGCTTAACAGTAACTGCAGCTCTTGGTCTCTGGGAGGCAGGGGGACATGGTCATAATCTTGTGTATGACAAGAGTGCAGCATGCCTACCCACGTCTACTGAATTACATTGTTTGTGTTTTAGATGTATATTTACTAGCGTGGACATTTGAGGGAGGCAGTGCCTAAGAAAAGTTCACTAGCCAGGAGAATGAACTGCTGATGTAGGCCATCCACATACATGCAAGCATCTCCTGGACAAAACTGCTACAGACCAGCAGTACTGAGAGCAGATTTGTCAGGGGCTGGTGCAGGATATGAATGCTGTGGGTATCTGTAATAGGGCCATACAGCAGGTGTGATGGCGAGTTACTAACATGGCACTGCATGCAATAAATGGGACATTGTGGTAAGCAGGTTCTCTATAGGGGTGGACCATTGACACACAAGTGCCTGTCAGAGGTCAAAGATTTTGCAATGTTGGTTGCTAGACAGGGAGATCAAACCCTCATAACTAGGTGTGGATTGGATGTTTGAGCAAAACTAATACCACCTACGTGTCCAGAGAAACACCATGGTAGTATTACCCATAACAGTAGATTGTAGCACCTACCATCACATGGCTGAAATTAGGGATTAAACAAAGCACACCTACAGCTGTATCCTTCCAGGTGTCTGTGGTCCGCAAGTGCAACATCCTGCAGAACAAAGTATGCCTTCCAATGTGCAGTATACAGTTTTCCATGTGTATCAGTATGCATTCAATGTAGATATTGTATGTGCAAATATACAATGTTTCTTCATGCTTTAGCAGGTACTGTTGGTGGAAGGTCCAGCACAACAGAACAACACAAGGCTGATGTCAGAGGGCATCTATAGATGATGATTTTTGCAGCATGCAGTTTGCACAATCCGATGATACTAGCACTATCTGCAGCACTACAGAGGAAGAGATCACCCACTCCTAGTATAGAGGCCCCTGTAGAGATAATGTGTGAGCACTTGGTCTCATAGGAGCATAACAGAAATGCTTTACCCAAGTGTTCTGTCCCCTTAACCCATCACAGGGGAGAACCGCAGGGTTGTGCTCCAGCACTGTCCCTGATGTGTGCAACATTTAGAATCAATTAGCAGATGTGTAGGTCAGTGAATCTAGATAAAGGCATCGTCTATGTACAGCAAAGCAAAGATAGCCAGCGTGCTTTGTGCCTTGTGAGAAAATATGCACTAAATATGTGATAATTTGGTATGTAGGTACAGGGAAACATCCTTGTTGCTGGGGTTGCTGATGACAAATATTGTCTGTATAGAAGCATTCATGAGACACAGTACAACTGACAACTAGTCTACCTCCACAAGCCATGCATTCTGTTGCTATGGGAAATTCCAAATTTGAGATGGTTTAGCATAGGACATCTCACATTGGACTGCACAGAATGTTGGTGAGATGGTATCTGTGTTGATCTGCCATCCCTGGTTGTTGGCACTGCCACTTATTTACTCTGGGACATGTGGTGTCTCCCCAGGGCGCCACATTTCTGCCTCTTCCCTGCCATTGACCAAATCCAGTCCCAATACTAGACGTCAACGTCCTCCTGCTTGTTTACTGTAAAAACAGAAATAAGAATGTATGCAGCAGATTTCCCTGTTTTTCTCAATTCCTCATACCTCTTAAGTGCTTTTTATAGTCCACTTTCTGGTTGTATCCTCATACGTTGCCCAGCATGTATACAGATTATTTGTAGCCTGGTTTCTAATTCACTTGTCTGCCATATAGCAGAACTTGTCTTTGTTCATATAACTCGGGCTGTTCCCTTGCCTCCTCTCTGTTATCCTCATTTACATTCTGTGTACTACCCTTGTTCCCTTGACTTCCTTTGTCAGCAAAAAAAACATTAATTATCATTGTTAATGATAGTCATAGATGAAAACTATTTTCTCTCCTGATTTCTGTTTTTTTTTTTTTGCTTGCTTGTTTTCTTGTACACAGAGTTGGAATCCTAATATCTTACTTCTTTTTTCTAGTGAGGTTCGCCTTGTGGAAATCATAGAAAAATTATGTGATAGCAGCGACTTTGAATGTAATAATATGGTGGAAGAGCATGAAGAACAAATTGAGAAATGGTGGTTCAAAAAGTAAGTACTCTAACTGCATAAAGTCAAGATGCTGAATGTTTTTCATTGACCCCACCCCCATCACCGCATTGGCCATATAATTCATGCTGCCCTAATGTTGTCTGGATCAACCTGTCCTGAATGTAAAGTTCGTTGTGTATAGTAATGTTTTTCAGTGTTTCTTCAACAGATGTACAGGACTGATATAAGTTTTAAATATGTTGTTGCATCATTTTTGTTTTAATTTTTCTGTTACTGTTTCATAATTACAAGTGCTGTTTTTGTTATATTTTATATGTAATGATTATGCTGTATTTCTTATGTTACATCTGAAAGCAGGTCTTTGGTGTTTAAGTTGCCTAGACATCTAACCATTCTTGAATGAATTCCCTGTGGATAATGTGAGAACTTGTGAATACACAAAGCAATTTGTTGCAGTGGAAGGGATAGAGTTAAAAACGACTCGTGACAGCACTTTATTCTTCTTTTGCATCTTTATTCAGTGATGTCAATGTGTGGTGTCCTTACACGAGCCTGAACTGGATTGGTGATACTTGCAGCCTTCCTACTTTGGCACAGATCATTAGAGAGTGCAGATAAGGCTTCTCTCTCTCTTATGGAACATCAGTGGTCACTCGGGTGGCACAGACACTGCCGTGACACTTTGTACTTCTCTTGCACTAGCAGAAAGGGGGACTGCTAGTTTGACTTTGATTCTTTGGCCCTTTACTTTGCAGGCAGTTACTTCATATGTACGATTGCTTAAAATGGGCTGTCTAGCACATATCTTCCTCTCCTCAGCTACATGTTTTAAGACTGTATTTTTCTGTGTGGGGCGTCTTCCATTAGCTAGCTTTTCCTTGATGATTTTACATTTAGAGCCCTTGCATGTATCGTGGAAGGGTGATAATTTCCTAACCCAAATTAATTTCTTGGATTATGAGGGCTAGTTTTACAAACACCCCTCAAAAAAGGCTATCAAGGAGTTTGTTCCTTGAGTGTAGTGATTCAAACCTACATTCTTGTATATGAATCTAACGTGGTTTTAAGTTTTTGAAAGTGGAGGCTTCTGTAACTTCATTACACAGCCTGTTCCATGTTTTGGCTACTCTACTATTGAAACAGTTCATCTTTAAACCAGAATATGATACACCTGTTTATAACAGTAAACCTTTATTTTTAGTGTTAAAAGATGTGTAAATAAAGTCAGCATGCTACTATGTCACTGTGCACTATCCTTTTCACTTGAATTAAATCCCTTCCAAGTAACATTTAAAGTAGACTTTAACTCAGAGTAGAGATTTAGGCTGGAATTTCGAAAGAGTTACCACCAGTGGTAATCCCGAACATGAGCAGGAGAACACTGGTGGTAGCTCTTTCCAATTCAGAAACAGGCTCATCGTACTGGTTCTACACATTTGGTCTTCATAAACAGGGTAAATGCTAATGAGGTATTTCAAAAGAATGGTGCATGCTAATTAGCCAGGTGCTTTTCCCCGAAATGCCTCCACTTTGGGAAGTTAGGCATGTGTGCCATGGTAATGAACACAGATGAAATGCTGGATCCCCCATGTTCTAGTCAGTGGGGGAGCTGATTTACACAGTAAGATCAGGTAAGTGGCAGTGGAGGGTGTGTGAGTGTATGTATACATTTGGAAATGTTTTTGCATGCCTGTAAGCTTATGAGTGGCCTCAGTGTTGTCTGTGTAGTCACAGTAGGAAGGGTTAGTAAAGAATCATTTGAGTAGGTGTGTGTATGTATGTGTGTGGGTGAATGTATTCACAAGTGCAATTGGGTGGGTGGGAGTCGTGTGTTGGGGGAAGGTTGCTGCCATTCCTCTCAACTCCCCTAAGACTAACAAGCAAAGCCTGTAATGCTGGGAAGGGAGACACCAGGGACACTAAATATTACTGTGAGTCACATAAAAAGTTAAAACAACAACATGTTTTGCACTGTGAAACAGTTTCTAAACGATAAGAAGGATGAAGCATTAATATCTGCCAGTATTGCCTGACTTAATAGGCTGTGATTTATAAGGAGCAATGCAAATATAAGAGGCAAATTCATGGACATTTGAGAAGTGTGTGTGTGTGTGTCTCTGTGTCTGTAAGCATGCGTGTCCATGTATGTGGGAGAGTAAATGCGGGGGGGGGGGGGTGCCTGTGTCAGTGCAATACATGGGTGACCAAAGGTGCTTACCACAGTAAAGTGCTGATTAGCACTAGTGGTAGCACCACTCAATTCAGAGACTTGCAGATTAGGTGATTGAGATATTTCCTCATTGTGGCTAATTGTCTCTGAATTGCATTTCCTGTATTGGAGTAAACTGTCTCTTCTGGCCACATCAGTATATGTAAATGCAGGGAAAAGTTCTCTGAATCCCAGCCTTTATCCCTCAAACCTTTTGGAATAAGGCAATAATTGCAGGAGACCCTAATTCCTACCAAATGTACCCTGGATCCTTTCGGTTTTCTTTATATACTGGGCAAAGAATAGTAAAAGAAAAAAAATTCTCCATATTGTATAGTCAGTCGATTAAAAGCTATACATAAAAGTAATAAACCCATTAGGGCTGATGAATCTGTATTCATATTTTAGTGGATCAGACTCATTGGTCTACTTTTGATGTACTTGGTGTGGACAAAGATAAATCATTAGAATTTTATATTTCCTAACCTTCTATGCTAGTTTGCTGTTGAAATTATTTTACTGTCTAAGGCATACTGATAAAATTATTTGACAATCTAATGCACAGGAGTGATCCCTTTCGGAACTCCCACAATGTTAAATATTACGTTTGTTAATATTCAAGTTCTTGTCTTCTGCCCACAGTGATGGCTTTATCTAGATTGTACTGGAGATTTTTTTTTTTTGTCTTCCATATCAGCCACTGATAAAGCCATTTTTGTGTCATCTCGAAAGTTACTACATGACTGGATAAATAACTAAGCCCTCCGATCCAATCATAGGTTCATAGGTAGGTACTAGGCTATTGGCCCAAGGGCCTACATAAGCCTAGCCAGCAAGGTACCATAGCTTACGCCACCTAAGAAAGTTATTTTCCTGTGCCACTGTCCAACAGACACAGAAGTGATTCCCGGGGTATATTTTCTATTTCCCATCCACTCATCAAGATTTTTCTTGAAGAGTGCTAATGAAGAACTTTGTTTGACTTAGATGGGTAGCTTGTTCCAGATATAGGAAGTCTCTGGGACAGGAATCTATCCCTCCAGCGTGTCCTGTTTATTGTGGTGACAAGGTTGAGGTCCCTAGAGCATGTAGCTTGGAGGGATTGGTATTTCTTTAGGTGTAGCATGTCCAACAGCTCTGGGTTTGACATAGCTTTATATGTTAGGCAGAGATCACCTCTGAGTAGGCGATATGCTACGGAGTAAAGCTGGAGTTTTTTGAGGCGGTCAGTGTAGGGCATTTGTTTGAGGCCAGTAATCCTCTTTGTGAGGTACTTCTGTGGCCTTTCCAGCTGCTGCAGATGTCTTGGGAGTACATTCCAAAAGGGGCATTGTACTCTAATGGGTCTAATGAGTGACGAGTAGAAGGGAACAATGACCTCTTTTTTTTCTGGATGAGAACCCTTTTATGATGAGGTGTGCCACGTAGAAGGACTTCCTGACTACTGTGGCGATGTGACTATCAAAGGAGAGACTACTGTCCACCTGGGTCCCAAGGTCTCTTATCACGCACTCGGTGTTAAGTAGTTTGCTGCCTATGTAGTAGTTTATGGGTACAGAGTTTTTACCAAAGGAGATGACACTGCACTTTTTGGCATTGAGCTTGAGGCCATGGCTCTGACACCAGGCATCTGTCTCAGTGAGGCCCTTCTGTAGGATGTCCACATCATTTGGAGACTTGACTATGGCTCCTAGTTTGCAGTCATCTGAAAACTTCATCAGCCAGAGGCCTTCTGTGTTAGCCTGTACTTCAGAGAAGTAGATACCAAACAGGAGAGGTCCCAGGACGGAACCCTGTGGCACTCCACTTGTCACTGCCTTGAGGTCAGATTTGTAGTCTGCAACTTTTTCAGTGTGGGTTCTGTCAGTGAGCCAGTTGGCAACCCATCTTGTGACGTAGGGATTTATACCTAGTTTAGTGAGTTTAACTATAATTCCAGAATAGTGGATGGGGTTGAAAGCCTTAGCGAGGTCAAAATAGGCTGTGTGAACCACCTTACCCTCATCCACGGCTTTGGTGACTGCCTCAAAGAAGTCGATCAGGTTCAGGAGGCATGATCTGCCGTTCACATACCTGAACTGGGTGGGATCCAGAGTTTGGAGGTTACCAATGCCTTTGTTTATGAGTTCCATGATGATACGTTCCATGGCCTTGCAGACCAGGCTCGTCAGGCTAATAGGTCGATAGTTCCCGGGATCCATGGTGGCTCCCCCTTTGTGGAGTGGGATAACTGTTGCTGTACGCCATTCAGTGGGCACAAAGCCTTATGTGAGGCTATTATTGAACATGGTGCTTAAGTGGGGAGCCAGTTCATTCTGAAGTTCGTGTAAAACGCAGCCTGGGATGTTGTCTGGTCCCATGGATGCTGTGTTTTTGGCTTTAGAGAGTGCAGCTTTTACCTGCGTAGTTGTGATTACAGGGACTCTGCATTCTTCCTGTATAGATATGGGCCCTTTAGGGGGTGAGGGGGGGGGTAAAGTTAGCACTGAGCCGATCTGCCAGGATGTTGACAATATCAGTTGGTTCTGTAATTTTCATGCCTTTGTGCTGTAACTCCGAGCAGATCTGGGTGCTGCCATCTAGATTCTTGACATAGCTGTAGAATGCTTTGTGGTTGTCCTTGGATTTAGTGTCTATTTTGTTTTCGTAGCTAGCTTTGGAGGATCTTATAAGGGATCTCAGCTTCTTACTGAGGCTGACCAGGGAGCTCCTCCACTCATGGGATTTTGTGACATCATCAACAGACGGTCCAGGTAAAGTGCTACCAATCTTTGCAGGAAAAGAATGGTTATCCAGACGTATTTCCCAGTTAATTATAAATGGATTGATATTACTTAATTTATTATAACTAATGAGGGAGTAGGCAAGGATCTTCAGAAGAGGAATCAAGTGGTTACTGTAGAGGGAGGGTCTCTAGCACACCCTTTCTTCCTTTTTTATAAGCCACCCAAATTCTCCAGAAAGCATCATCCCTAGAATGAGGAATGTCAGTACGTCAGGCATTTTTGTGTCTACTAGCAGTGCTGGCTAAGTATGAGAAGAGGGTGGCTCTAATGGCCCAGTAGTCGTACTCCTGTTATTTACAGGAGACACATGGGCAGCCTAAGTTTGTCCTGTTTTGGATGGCCATCAGTAAGAACCATCAGGTGCTAGACAATGGTCGTGGATGGCCATGTCTCAAAACTGTTAATATCTCTCCAGGAAGAGCCCAAGCTCTATATACAAGCTGTTATCCCTGTATTCTTGGAGGAGGCCTAGCTTTACATTTTAAAAGACATTAAAGAGCTTGATGTGACGTTGTCCTATCTCGCCTTCATTCTTACTGATGGGTTCAGAGCCGATCCTCGGCTCCGACTAGGCCAAATGGAAAAGCTCGAGGTCTTCAACCAGCTTGTGGCCTACTCCCTGTCCCATGATGCACTGGTGAATCCCCCAGATCTCGTTTGCTGCTGCAACAGATTGGGCAATTCACCAGCTCTGGCCAGTGAAAATTGTTTTTCTTTACATATTTTTTTTTTTACTTTGTAGAATTTTAGATATGTTTTACTGACTTAACATAGTTGTAGTTATTTAGAGTGCCTTTCGTACTTAAGTTTCTTCTGAGAGTGTGATTCTATTTTTTTTCTTGTCTCTTTGTGGCCTGTTTGAAGGCCTTGTTATACCCCTATTCCCTTATATCTGGGTAGTTAGTTAAGTTTTCATAATAGTGTTACTGTGAATTTAACAGTATAGTGTGTGAATTTAATTTTCCATTTATAGCTTGTTTAAATTACAAGGGTAAATTTTATAGTTTGGTGTGTGATTTGAATTTTGTTTGTAGCCTGTTTAAGTTGGAAGGCTAATTTTTTATTTTCAAGCTTGTTTAAATTAGAGGGCTTATTGTAGTGTGTGTGGACTGTATTCTTTTTTACATATAAAAATGTCACAGGATAAGGACAAGGATAAGCAGGCTAAGCCTTCGGGCTTCAAGAAATGCCTCAAGTGCGAACAAAAGATGTCCATTACCGATGGACACACGGATTGTGTGTACGGTTACCCCTTACATCTGCAGGAAACATGCTCTATATGTCACTCATTTAGTTCTCAAGTGTTACAGGAAAGGAAGAGCCTATATGTCACTCATTTAGTTCTCAAGTGTTACAGGAAAGGAAGAGTAACCTAATTGTCAAAGGTTTAATTAAATCTTCCTTTCTGGAATTATTAGATCAGAGTAGGGCAGCTCATGCTAAACCGACTAAGTCTTCAAAAAAATCATCTGCTTCTGGATCTTCGGAGCAGAGTAAATCTCCACCTTCCAGTCAGTCCAAAGCCGATGAACCTTCAACTTCAGCTCCACTGACTTCTGAGCTGACAGTTGTTACTATTAGGAGCCGGTCTCTCCTATTCTAAAATCACCAATATTACAATTTGTGGCTTCTTTGGTTCCGTCCTCTTGGTCCTCAAGAAGCCTTTCAGACATGGATGTGGATCGTGTGGTGCAGAGGCTTCTGCAGACACTGGCATTTGCCAAGATTTTATCAGGGCCTACCTCTCAGGCTTCAAAACAGACCATTCCTCCTCCCTCTACTCCTGTTCCTCTTCCAATCTGACTCTAGGTTTTGCAGCTGGAGTGCTCCAACCTGATGATAGTGGAGCCATCAGTGCCGAGACCTGCTCCAGGACTTTAGGTGCTGACCTCTCTGACTACTTGGGTGCCGACCAAACAGTCTGGGGGCCGACACTCACCGGTCAGGTCCATGGAGGATAGTCAAACTGATCTTTTGGGTCCGACTTTGCCTCTTGGGGCTTTGGCGCAGGTGAGTTCGGCGCCTACCTCTGGCTCAGAGTCTACCATCTTGGTGCCGGGGGAATCAGCTGGATCGTCTGATCCAAGGGTTCCTTCCCATCGGAGCTGGGGGAGAGCCTTCGATGCCATGAGGAGAGCATTTTCCCCACGGACAAACACCTCATCAGGACCAGCAGCTTCTCCCCCTAAAGCGCCAGTGTCTACTTCATCATCACAGATTCCACAAAAGCGTAGAGACCCAGAGTCTCAGGAAACCCCACTGGGCAATCCCTGCTCTTCTGAGACCTCACCAGAAGCTTCTACTGAGGAGGTCCCCCAGAAGAGGCTATGCAGGAGGAAGCATCTGGACTCCTCTCAGGAATCCATCACTTCAGACACTGACTTGGATGATTCAGAAGGTTCCCCATGGTCACCCTGAGAAGATATCTCCTTCGCGGATATCTTAGACATTCTCAGAGGGTTGATTGGCAGTCTACCAAACCTACTGATGACGAGTCAGTCCACGTATAAGACTTTCGGGTCTCAGCTCTCCGCCTCTTGGGTGTCTCCGCTTTTCATTGAACTCATGGACTTGGTTTGTCGAAAGGCATGGGAGTGTCCAGATACAGTTGAACCTGTCCCTAGGAGGCCCAATTCATTTATTACCTCTCCACAAGACTAGGCTTTTCTCACCAAGGGAGTCCCTGTTGATGCCATGGTGGTGGCGGTGGCCACCAAGAAGGAGTTATCCGAAACTTCTACTTCGGTCTATCCACCAAATAAAGATTCAAGAGTCATGGACAGATATGGAAAGTGCATGTCTACTTAGCGACTTTTGCTCTTAGGTCACTGAATTATCTTATGCATTTCACTAGATTGCAAAGAGATCTCCTAAAAAAGCTAGGAGATACTTTACAGGGTTCAATAGCTACGGGGGGGGGGGGGGGTGTGTCTCAGATAAAAATAACTTCACAGCTCTCCACCCTCACTTCCCTAACAAACTCGTCCATGTGTTTGCTTTCGTATGGAGTTGATGGAGCGAGCAGAGCAGCAGGTACAGGAATTGCTCTTAGGAGACATTACTGGATGTGTGTATGTTCTTTTGCGGAGCCCTTTAAGTCATCATTTATCAACACCCCTTTCAATGGCTTGTCCCTTTTTGGACCCAAAGTGAATGAAAAGCTTACCAGGTGTGAACAAGACTGGAAGGCTCTGTCTGCCATCGGAGTCCATTTTTCCACTCCTACCAGACCCTACCCCAAAGGTCAGAAAGGAGGAAAGATGTGGTTCCGTAAAACTCAAGGAGCCTTTCAGGGTGCACGTGCTGAAACCCCCTGCAGAGGAAAGAGTAATAATAGAAGACGCCATCCACGTGGCAGATGGGGGTGCACATAACCAGGGTGACAGAGATCAGCTCTTTGGGAAGCCCTTCCAGCGCTCCTGAGAGGAGGCCCGCCTGTCCATTTCTGGAGGTAGTCAGGGGACACTTATCTTTGTACCCAAATGCCTGGCTAAAAATTAACAAAAGACAGCTGGGTACAAAGTATCATATCCAGAGGTTACTCTATCCCCTTTTTCATCCCACCTCCCCCTGCAAAGAAAATCCCAGACATTGCACCCAGTCACAGGGAACAATCAACCATAGAAGTTCAAAGGTTGCTAAACAAAAGAGTCCTCCAACCGGTCCCCGCAGACCAGATAGGATCCAAACTTACTCAAGGTTCTTTTTAGTTCCAGAGAAAATGGATGACTGGAGACCCGTTTTGGATCTCAGCAGACTGAACAAATCTGTAAAAAAGATGAAGTTCCAGATGTTCACGCTGCAGTCGATACTTACTTTTCTAGGGGAAAGACTATTGGATGTGCTCAATAGAGCCCCAGGATGCGTACTACCACATAAAAATGGCCAGACCATCCAGAGATCATCTGCGCTTTCGGCTGGGGGCCAGTCGCTACAAATTTTGAGC
The DNA here is from genome assembly GCF_019279795.1 of Protopterus annectens. NCBI lineage: Eukaryota > Metazoa > Chordata > Ceratodontiformes > Protopteridae > Protopterus > Protopterus annectens. The sequence continues at coordinate 584,624,649 of NC_056732.1, forward strand.
TCTACCCTTTGGTCTAACTAAAGCCCCCAGAGTGTTCACCAAATTTATGGCATTAGTATGGCGTACCTGAGACGTTTAAGATTCCAGGTGTTTCCATACCTAGATGACTGGCTCCTAACGGCCACCACCAGGCATCAACTCATTCAAGCAAGGGGCACCGCTATGAATCTATGCTGTCAGTTGGGGATTACCATAAACTTAGAAAAGTCTGCCTTGATGCCTTATCACCATCGCAACATACCGTTTTCATAGGAGCAGAATTGGACACCACCACAATGATCCTAAAACTTCCGCCAGAAAGGGTTTGTGCTCTTTGACAACAGATTCTAACTTTTCTCTTAAAACAAAAAGCCCCAGCGTCCATGGTTCTCAAATTGTTGGGTACAATGGCAGCAGCCATCTTTGCAATTCCACTGGGTTAGATGCACATGCTCATATTACAATGGCTCCTTTTCGCGCAGTGGTCATTTCAAGATCTCCCAATGTCTCATCAGGTCATAATCACGAATTTTTGCAGAAAGGATCTCCAATGGTGGCTAATATTGTATTGGGTAATGATGGGCCCTCCTTTTGTTCTACCAACCCCTGTAGCCATAGTGACCAGGGACACTTCCCTAATAGGGTGGGGGGGGGGGCATTATCAGGGAAGAACAGCCCAAGGCATGTGGAATCTTTGAGGCCAATCTGCATATCAATGTCCTAGAGATGAGAGCTGTACTTCTAGCGTTGCAGTCCTTTCAAGATTCTTTCTCAGGGGACCATTGTGATACAGACGGACAACATGTCAGTAGTCTGGTACATCAACAAACAAGGAGGAACTAAATCTTACCCCCTATGTCGAGAGGCCCTGAAAGTATGGCAGTGGGCAACCCTCCACCCAGTGCTTTCTGATAGCAGTGCATATCCTGGGGAGGTCCAACATCATACCAGACAAACTGAGCAGGGCAATTCTATTGCCTCATGAGTGGTCCCTAAAGAAAGAAGTAGCAGAAAGGATATTCCGCAAATGGGCCCAGCCTTGCTGCGATCTCTTTGCCACTCCCACAAACACGAAATGCAGCAGCTGCTTTGCCTTAATTCCCCCTCAAGGGGATGCCCCAAGGGATGCACTTGTTCATGATTGGCCCCCGGGTCTTCTTTATACTTTTCCACCATATCCACTGATACCCAAAGTCTTACAGAAAGCCAGTGCTCTGGGAAGGACAATCATTATAATAGCCCCCTATTGGCCTCGTCAGATTTGGTTCCCCTTTCTTCGGCCTCATCGGTTGGAAGAACCTTGGATCCTAGACCCAGTTTCAGACGACCTGATTCACTCATCGGGGCCTCTTCATCCATCCTTTCAGTCCCTCAAATTGACAGCTTGGCTGGTCCACTTCAAAACATAGCCAGGCTTCAGAATCTTTCAGCTGCAGCGCAGCATATATTGACATCCTCTCACAAATCATCTACTAGAAAGTTATATCTCAGCAAATGGAAAAGATTCTCAATATGGACATTACAAAATGATATTGATCCTTATTTAGCTTCAATATCCTCTATTTTGGAATTTTTGACTAAGCTTTTCAGTGAAGGGGCAGCCACTGCTACCATTCAAGTTCAATTGGCTGCAATATCTGACTTTCTTCTTGGTGATGAAGGATCCAATATCATGTCACATAGACTTTTTCCAAGGCGTTTCTCAAAGGTACTATACATTTGAGACCACCCATTAAATCTCCAATTACTCTGTGGAATCTGAATTTTGTTCTTTCAAGAATCATCCTACCTCCCTTTGAACCAGACTCCTCATGTGACCCAAAGCATCTCACATGGAAAACCATATTTCTAGTAGCCATCAATTCCGCTCGGACAGTTTCAGAGTTACAAACCTTGTCCATTTTCCATGTGTAATTTTTCATAATGATAGTTTCTCTTCAGACTGATCCCTCTTTTTTACCAAAAGTATGTTCAAAAACGAACCTCAGTCAGTCGATAGTTGCTTGTCTTCTTCCCTAAATATGGCAATAAGATAGAATATATGCTGCACAAGCTTGATGTTCACAGACAGCTTCGATCCCATCTAGATAGGACCAAGGATTTCAGGAAAATAGAACAGCTCTTCGTTTCTTTCTCAGATTCCAAGAAAGGAGCTCCTATTGTGAAAACCACTTTATCAAAATGGTTATCGGATTGTATTTCCTTTACTTACAGTTCAGTGAATATACCGCTACTAGACAAATAAAGGCCCACTCAACTAGAGCTGTCTCCACCTCTTCAGCCTTTACTGCCAAATTACTGATAGATACTATTTGTGTAGTAGCCTCTTGGTCAAGGCTGCATACCTTTATCACTCATTACAAAGTAGATAGGGCCTCCAGAGACTGGGCTTCCTTTGGTTCCACTGTCCTGAAGAATATACTCCCGTGAGCCACCCAAGAAGATGGTGCTTGGGACACTAACCCATCAGTAAGAATGAAGGTGAGATAGGACAACTTCACATAAAGAAGTTATGTACTCACCATAACGTTCAATGTGAGTTGTTCATCTTGCCTTTATTCTTACGTCCCACCCTCCATCCCCCATCCAGGCTTCTTGAGGACTGAGATTTAAGGCAAAGCATGGCTGTATTTGATCCTTATCTAGTGTTTTCTATATTGTTGGTCTGTCAAGAGTTGCATATATTTTTATTAGCAGCAAACAAGATCTGAGAGAATCACCAGTACATCATGGGATAGGGAGTAGGCCACAAGCTGGTTGAAGAACCTTGAGCTTTTGTATTTGGCAGAGTCGGAGCCAAGGATCAGCTCCGAACCCATCAGTAAGAATGAAGGTGAGATGAACAACTTGCATGGAATGTTATGGTGAGTACATAACTTTTTCCTTTTTCTGAGAAAGGCAGATAGGTCAACTTCACGGTTTTTTTTTTTTTTTTTTTTCCCGGAATGAGATTGAATATTTCTGTCCTGTCAAACATGCATTCTGTCAAATTTTGGACTCTGACCCACCTGGAGTTCATGTCTTGCTGTTGCAATTTGTCTGAATGGTGCTTTTCGACATTAATGGATTTTTTTTGCACCTCGTTGTCTGTGGTCTTTATAGAGTGTTCTCTAGGTGTACATCATTTTCAGTACATAGTGTTACCATTTGATTTTTTTTCCACTGCGTTTTGTTTGCTAGGGTTCTAGCTGTATTATCAGAGGCCTTGCAGGAGAATGAACTTCATGTGTTCCTCTGGTTGATTAACTCGTTGTGGCTCCATTTAGGGATGAACAGTTTGTGTCCCAGATTACAGTGCTGCCATGATTACAGATCATAAGGATCCCTATAAATTGGGAAAGCCTTTTCTGAGGCAGAATTAGATTGTTTTCATCAGGACAAACAAAACAGATGGTGATGGCTTAGAAAGTCATAGATTTAACAGCTGGGGTAAGGATGCTGAAGAAAATCCAGGCTTAGACCTTTCTCTGCATCTCTGAGTTCATGGTGACCCAAACTTCATATTCTTACAGATGTGGCTGCTGCTTTTGATGGTGAAATGTTGGTAGTTCTTGAGTCCCTCGTGTCCTTTTGGATCTTCTTTAGGTGTCCTACCTTTGCCATCTGCTCTAGCATAGTGAAGTGTTCCCTCCAGTCTCTGTGGGCCTTCTTGTGCCGCAGCCGAATCTGTTGCAGATCCTTATAGTAGATTTGCCAGTGGGTTAGGGAGCTCACCTTGCTTTCTTTATGGTTCAGGCCACTGGATCACCTAGGAAAAGAGGTTTCTCATAAACCAGCTAGCACTGCAAGCTCTGTTTCTTTCCATAAAGGCTCTAAAGGAGAGATGAGATCAGAACCTGCTGTGCTGTGGTCTGATTTTCAGACTTTTGTATGAAACACAAAGTGGCAGACTCAAATATGGTGTCTGTCATTGAACATGCAAATATAGTCCCTGTCTTTATATTCCCTTAAAGTCCCCTTTCATTAATAGGGCACTTATGTAAATTTATTGGGACAAAAGTTGTAAAAAGACCCCTAGGTAAAGTGGAGAGTAAGCCATGCCAAACCCCAAGCACAGCTGTATCCCCTTCCTACCTGCCACATATAATTATTTCCATGGTCACACCATTTTGCAAGAAAGGGGCAAGCGTGAGAAAATGGCCTATCTATAAAACTGTATGTGATGACTAGAGAGCTCATGTTGGCTATAGATTCAGGGTGTCGTCTTGACAGTGTTTCATATCATGGTAAAGGTGAATTTGCTGATTTAGTTCTTGATCTGTGGCTTAAGTATTCTCTTAGGAATCATGTTTAGTCGCGGTGCTCTCAAAACGGGCCATTCTGGAGATTACCCTGTTCGGCAAGTGGAAGTATATATTCATCCCCTTGTTCTGCTTGATTCATAATCCATGATGGACTTTGATGGGATATACATCCTTTCCTTTGGTTGTTAAGATTACTGTTCCCTTTGTAATCATTCCCTCTGATTCTGTGCCTGGTTTTAATAATTCCCTGTTTCCATGTCTGATTTCAGAGGTCAAAAAGGAAAGACTGAGGACTCATTCTTGTCTTATCAGAAGGATGTGGTTTCATGTTAAGGAAACTTTTTCAGTTCAAGACAAAGTTAATTTGACATCCAGCTTCACCTCAGGGCCTGGCTCCTCATTTAGATCCTTTATCATGCCAGAGCTTTCTTTGGGAAACTTAGCAATGATCAAAACCACCAGGAAGCCTTCCGATTTATCAGAGATGTAGTATTAATTAGACATGTTTCACCATATAGCTAGAAAGACCTCTTACTATGTCTTATCTGGTGAGTTTGCAGGTGATGTTAGACCTGATTCACTTTCAAGATGCTAGGTTCTTGTCATAACTTCAAAGAGGGCAGAACTTTGGCCCAGCACCAACTAATATTAAACCATACCTTAAAATAGTTCTACCATCTCAGCATCTTTTAAAGACCCCTGCTTGTTGGGAATTGTACTTCAGGATTAACAGGCATGAAACAACCCCCCCCCCTTTATTTGAGCCATCTGATTCAAAGTTAACCAGTTGGAAGACTCCTTTCTTGATGGCTGTCACCTCTCTTCACAGGATCTCCAATCTACAAGCTTCTTTTTTAAGGCAGTCTTTTTGTTCATATTTTTTTTTCAGAAGGATCCAGTGACCCTTAAGATTTATTCTTGTTTTTTCCATGAAGAGCAATTACAGTTGCTGTAAACTTTTCCGTTTATTGACCTGGTTTCCTTGTTGGGGACATAATCCAGGGAAGGAAGAGCACTTCCATATTTTTGACACAACACAGTTGGCTCAGGTTCATTTTAAAAAGGGAGCATAAGAAGCAGCAGCCATTCATCTCAACTTTAGCGAAGGATCATCTTCCAATGGCTAAGTGTTTTACAGATAGGTTACCTAACTAATTTACTTACTTTACTGCATTGAGTTTTGCCATTATGTAGCAAACCTCCTATTAGATAATGCTGCTTTTAAAAAAGCTGCATCTCAAGTGAAATAGCTGCTTTTTACTTTGTTTCAAAAATATTTCCATTGCAGATGTTTATGCCACTTAGTTAGTCATTTGGTCATGCCTTCACTAGGTATTGTTTGGACCATATTTCCATGAGCTGGACTTCTTTAGCATCAAAGTGCTTCATATCTCAGTGTTCTGAGCTGCTTCTTATTAAGTTTTCCTCAAACTTTGACAGTCCTAGAGGTTTAATTTTCCCTGCTTGAGATTCTTTCCAGCAGTTGTCCCTGTAGAAAGCACCCAAAGTTAAATGTAACAGGAGTGTACTCATTATGTCAAATAAAAAGTTTTGTGTGGTGGCTAATTACCATCTTGTAGCACTCAACCTCCCCCACCCCCAGTAGAAACTTCTGAACTCCGGTATAGTAGATGTTAGATTGTCTGTCTACCAAAAGGCCTTGTGAATTTAATACTTATTATCCTTGTAACCCCCTCTCCAAAATGTCTGGACAACCTCTCTATTCTGTCGCAGTATCTGGATCTCCATCTGTCAGGCAAGTACATAATTTATTATTTTCCTGTAAGATTCATTATTTTCTTTTGTGTTTTTTTTTCTGCCCTGCAAGTTATTCTTGTTCAGTGAGTAACTGTCAAACGGAGTGGCACAGCGCCTGATCATTACTTCTAGCCCAGTATGTGATTGTATCATGTGTTTGCAGGAAGCTTGCCTACTCCTGCATGCGGGAAAGTAGAAAATTAGTAATGTTCCAAGCCAGGGGTATAAGACATGGAAATCCTAGGAGTTATATAATTCAGAAGTCTTGTTTTACAGATAAAGTGAGTACATACGTCTTGTTTGTTTTTGGAGAAGGTAATTTTAATTTGGAAGACTGCTTTTCACTTTCAAGATTCTGAAGTCTCATTCCTTACTTGATGAGCTGCTGTTTGGAAGCTTTATTTTCAGCCTTCTAGTATTTCACTTTTTGGCTTAAGGTAGCTTTGTGCTCTTTCTCCTTTAGAGGAAATGGGGGAAAAGAGGCATGAAGAATGAACAGTATTTTCCTGGTGAGAGAGTTTTTTTCCAGTTTTCTCTAGGTGTTCCTGCTGCATTGTATCCCTTTCTGCTTTTTCACAGCAAAACCATTTGCAGTGCACAGTGTCACAGTGGTTATTCTCTCCTACATATTTTGAGCTTCTTGGCCCTTGGCAAACTGTTTTAGCAAACATCTTTGAATATCCTTTTTCAGATTTTTTTCTAATGTTCTGTATTTTGATAAAGTGTGATGTATTATAGCAATAACCCACGCCTGGGTGTGGGTAATGCTAAATTTACCCACGGTTGGCGTGGTTTGGTCCCGAGAGCGAAGCCCGAGGGACCAAACAAAGCCAACCGTGGTAAATTTAGCATTACCCACACCCAGAAGTGGGTTATTGCTATTATACCATGACATTATTTAAGAAAAGAAACTTTTACTTTTCTTAAATAATGGCATAGTATAATGCCTGTTTACTGCCCTTCCGCAGGATGTCTGGCATCCGGCAGTTCTGATGTACTGGCGCCTACACAGTACATCAGAGCTGTGGCAAAAGCACGAGAAAGCAAGATCTCCGTTGCTTTTTATAGCTATGTTAAATGAGTTTAACATAGCGAGACAGTTTAAAATAAGCAACGGAGATGTCCGTTGCTTATTTTAAAACTGTCTCGCTATGTTAAACTCATTTAACATAGCTAAAAAAAGCAACGGAGATCTTGCTTTCTCCGTTTTTAAAACACTGTTTCGCTATGTTAAATGGGTTTAACATAGCGAGACAGCTTTAAAATAAGCAACGGACATCTCCGTTGCTTTTTTAAAGCTGTCTCGCTATGTTAAACCCATTTAACATAGCGAGACAGTGTTTTAAAAAACCGAGTTATACTAATGGAAAAAAGTCCGGGCGACCGGACCTTTTTCCATTAGTATAACTCGATTTACAACGGGCACGCTGGCCAATCAGCGTGCATGTTTTGGGGGATTCATGGTATAATTAATGTGAATGTGCTGCTGCTGCAGCTACTACTACTACTACTGATGTGAATTGCTCTCCTATTTTGCTGATAATCTTATTTCCTTAAAGAAAACGGCTCAATGTCAGTAAACAATTGCATCCTTTTTAAAGTACACTTATTAAGTATTCGGTTTGTACTGCTTCCAGTGTTGTAATGCCTTTTGTAACACCTATATTAAATTATCATCCAAGACATAGGCACTCAAACAATAATATATAAACAACCATAGCTATGTTTTTTCATGCATTATACATTGTGGATATAGGTTTTATTTCTTTATATCAACTGTCATTCACGCAGACATAAAATAAGTTGCTTAATAACAACCTTCCCTTAAACCTCACTCCGAAACATTATTCTACATGCATTGTTCCCACAAATTCCATTTATTTCCATGTAATTTGTTCCTTCCCTTTGCTAAAGATCATACTTCTAGTTCTTTTATTTCTTTAACAATATTCAGTACTTGAGTTAAAGTTGGTTTAGATTTTAATTTCCATTTTTTCGTAATTGCTTTTTTAGCATCCAGTAACATTAAACGTAAGACCATTCTATGTTGTTGCACTGTCTTTTACAGTTTGGCAATCTATTTTTAGTAACCATTTCATGACTTTACACCATATTGATCATAGATAAGTACTAGGATAACTGCCCTTGATGGTAATTTGAAGCCTAGCCAGTTTCCCTTTTTGTGCTCAAAATAACTTATCCCATTTGGTTATAGATTAGCCTTACCTGTCCCGTGGTTGATAATTATATCTTACCCCCAATGAGAATAACTGGGATCATACCATAGATAATTGGAGGAAAACCATGTTTGGGATAAAGTGTTTAGAAGCTGGTGCAGTCCTAGGGCAAAATTTCTTCTTCCCATCCAGAGATCCAAGCTGCACTTGAAAATGGACAGGGATGAACTTTATTTTCTTTGGATGAGAAGTCTGATTCATAGCAGTGGTATCCTCTGTGAAACATACCTGTCCCTCCAAACTACTCTGGGATGTTGCAGAAGTGGTTTAGATCCCTAGACTTGAATATTTCTGATGCCGTTTGACTTACTGATATGCAGTAAATCCATCAGTAATGGCTCGTAGAATGCCTTCTGTGCCAGACACAGGTCACCTCATAGAAGTCTGTAGGATACTTAGTATAGTGACAGGGCTTTGATATTTGTGACATTGAGGATATTGTAATGTTGTAAAGGTAAGGTGGTGGCTCAGTTTAAGCTTGAATATGATCATGGATAGTGACTGCAGTGATTTGTAGTTATAGATTACTATGTTGCTTTAGAGTTTTGTTTGTATTGATTAGTAATCATGACTTTTAAAATGGTTGTGCTGTTTGCAAATGGTGATTAATTATAATGTTCAAAATCACTTTACAGAAGGAGCAAGCACCCTGATCTTCTGAAATGGTTCTGTGTGGATACCATTGAAGTTTGCTGTCCTTCAGGAACATATGGTCCAGACTGTCTAGGTAAAACATCCTACTGTAGTCAAATGTGTACATAACTTTGAGCTACGTGTTTAACAGTATTCTTGGGTAACAATTTTTAATTTAAATGCTCTTCAAGTAGTTTGGATATGCAGATTATTTTTACTTAGTAATTCTATTTTTCTGCTTATATTTTTGCTTCCAATGCAAGTTTGTTCTTGTGTTCAGAGTAGTGTCACCCCTCAACACTACTCACTGGACCAGTTATCAGTCTGTAAGTTAAGCACATTTGCAACCTAATATCCTTATGTTTCTGAACAGCATTGCCTTGTCCATTATTGTAATGTTATCACTGTAAGCCCGTATAAAACAGTCGGCTGAATACCAACTCTGTAATCTGTCAGCCTCAAGGATATCCACATAACTTCCACATGGCTGCACATTGAGTAACTGCTTAACTCTAGATCTCCCAGTGTGAAAACAAACTCAAGGCCAGTAGACTTTTTTTGTTTTTGGGCAAATTTCAGTAACTGGCTAGTATGTGTACTGCCTGGATGCCAGGAAAAATTGGAAATGCAGAGCACCTGGAAAAAAATCAGTTATAAAAAGTGAAGAAGAAACACTGACTGGAGAAAGTTCTGCAGCTGTTAAGAAGAAAAAAAAAAAAAAAGAAATACAACCTCCAGACACGACATCCAGTAACCTACAGGAAGATATAAGACAACTGCACACAGACCTGGTTAATGTAAATGAAACCCTGATTGAGTATATCAACACAAATGACAAAAGACTGGAAAAATCGAAGGAGCTTTAAACAGATATTCAGATGAGCTTATACAGCAGCACAAATCAGAGGTCAAAATGAAGAAAAGGCTGGCTGAATATCAGACTGTTCAGGAAGAGATGTTTCAAAAAATAATAGGATTAGAGGACAGAGCACGTAGAGAAAACCTGAGGTTTTTAGCTGTACCAGAGAAGCTGGAAGGAACTGACTGCATTAATTTTATGAATGCACATGTAAGCAACTGGACTGATATTCCACAGCAGTTAGTTGAAAGGGCACATCGTGTGTATGCTCCAAACTTGGCTATGAGAAAGCAACCTAGACCTTTAGTAATAAAGATGCAAATTCTACTAGCAGGAGTTGATTCTGACAAAACTAGCATAAGGACAAAACTACTAAAAATGGGAAACAGCAGAGTGTTTGTGGAGAATGTTTACTCATTGTACAGGCAGAAGAGGAATAAATTCACTCCACTATTCAGGGAATGTCAAAATGCAAGTGTGATATTCCAACTGCTGTACCCAGCTCTCTTCAAGATATTCTTCCCTGGACGGACAAAATTATTTTTTGATGAAGTACATGCCAAAGAGGAAATACAAAAGTTTGTCCAACAAAAAGTGAGCTGTGAAACGGAAGATGATTTTGCTTCTTGTTCTTCTAGTGTTAAAGAACACAGACTGTACCTGTGAAACGTTTTCAAATGTTTCAATGGAAGGAAGGAAAGGACCGCGAGAGTTGACGAAGAATTGAGAATACATTGGAAATGAAGTAGAGACATGATTTGGGAGATGGAGATGAACAGTAAAACCATTAACTTAATGTGGGATTACAATGCAATAATTATATTTGTAAACAGTGGCTCGGGATGATTTGTCATTGTTAAAGTGACACCCGACCCCATGTGCAAAAAAGGAAAAAGGGATCGAGGATGGATAACGAATTAAATTTGTGAAATATGACAGAACAAGATGGAAATATTGGACTTTTTTAGAATGTTAGACTTGTGGGGGGCTCTAAAGTATATGCCCTACTTCATGTCATTAATGTTTGGAAAAATGATTTGGGGAGGGGAAGAGTGGGGAGAAAGTAACTGTAAATAGCATTATTTTCTCTTAATCGTACTGTTATTGTGGTGTATGGTTTTCTTTGCATGCTATAGTCCTTTCTCCCTTCTCTCTCTCTCTCTCTCTCTCTCTTCTTGTTCAGTTTTAAGAACTGTAAGCACTGCAGTGTGAAAAATGTCTGGTTAAAAGAGCATGATGAAAGAAAAAATAATGTCCTTTTTCTCATTCTTGCATGGGGGGGCATGACTGGATTATGGACTTTAGATTGATTTAGTAACATGTTTTAAGAGAAAGCAATTGAATGAAAAAAAATATTGAATATTGTGAGGCTTTTTTCTAGCAAATGAATATATGCTTGGTAGCAATCCTGTATTTGGCCCTCCTGTCTCCATGGAAGCAGTCTGATAAAAATAAATTGACTGTCTTGTTCTCATGTCTCCATAGAGACAGTCTGATAAAGGCAAATTGGTTAGTCTGGTGGAGAATGGCTGTGGAAAAAAAGAAGAGAAACTGACTAGGATAATGTTCTCTCTGAAAGCATTCAGGAGTTTTCCCAGCTGGGAAAGCTTTAAAGATGAGACAAAACCAGTTAGCACTTAGTAGAAGTACAGGCTGCACCATGTGTCTTGGCATGGATAACCGTTCTTTTAAGTTAACCCAAGTCTATGAGCATGGCCATCAGTTTAAGACATTTGTTCCTATTAGGAGGGTAACACTTCAGTAATTGAAGCTGTGCATAGTTTTGTGTGTTGCTATTAAATGAATCGGTTTTAATGTTTTCATGATGGTTATTCAGTGGAATACCTGGGACAAATGAAAAAGTACTTAATTGCAAGAGGAGCTCCAACTGATAGAAGTGGATAAAAAATTTATTTATTTATTTATTTATTGCAGTTGGTTTACCAGGATAGTCCATTGGGCCATAAAGAACCCGTTTTCAATGGAGTCCTGGGGAGAAAAGCTCCAAAACAGGCAAAAATATACATGAAACAGTAGCAATATAGGTACAGCAGGTAGTAATGATAGTTATACAAATGAGAAAGGCAAATATTTAAAATAAAATAGTCCAAATACAACAATTAATACAGATTGATAAGGATATACAACAATACTACAGCAAATAAAGCAATTACACAATTCGAGAGGAATCATTCACACTGTGGAAAGGCACAACGTCATACTAAAGGATGTTGCATAGTTGGGGAAGTAAACTAAAAGCTTGTCTAGTCCATTCTATACAATTATATAGAAAGAGTAGAGTAGAAGCAGGAAGAAGCAGGGGAGGTGAGAAGACAGGATTAGTTATGTAGGGTGGGAGCAAGAGCATTCCCAATGTGATGTTAGATGTGAGTGAAGAGATTTTTTGAAGGTAGAGTGGTTAATGGTGGTGCGAATGGATGGTGGTAGGGAGTTCCAGTGTCGAGCTAGGCTGAAGGATAGAAGGTTTTTGCCTGGGGGATGTGTAGGTTTATGCACTTCTAGTAGGTTTTGATTGTTTGACCTTAATACTCTATTGGGTTGGTGCATTTTAAAGGCTGATGAAAGGGATGGACAGAGGGAGGGGTTGAGAATAAGCTTATGGGCTAGAGTTAGTTGGGTGTAGGTTAGTTGATTTGGAAGTTCTAGCCATTGAAGTTTCTGGAGGGAGGAACAATGATGGGTGGAGGACTTATGGCTAGTAGCAAATTTTGCGATTTTGTTATAGCAGCAGGAAAGCTGTTTTTTTAAAGAGGACTGAAGATTAGTTAGGAGTGGTGCACCGTAGAGAAGGGAGGGGATAAGGAAGGAAGTAGAGAGAGTGATTTTAGTGGCAGGAGTGAGGTAGGGATTCTGTCTGTAAAGCATGCCTAGTTTTTGATGGGTTTTTTTGATATTTAGTTGTAGGTGGGAGTTAAATTTAAGTTGGTTGTCAATTTGGACCCCAAGTAACTTAGTCTGTGACACTATTTCTAGAGGTGAGTTGTTTTGACTAGTGATTGAGAATGTATTCATATCAAAAGGAGTAACTTTAGAAGGAGTAAATTAAAAAGATTATAATGGCAGATTTGTAGTGCTAAGGGGCTACTGGCAGGGGTGGAGGATTATACTCACATGTATTTATATTCCACCTAAAACTTCTATAATGGAGCTTAATACAATTCTGGGAGAAATAATAGTTTTCAGCAAGGAATATTACTTATAGGTGGGAAATGAAATTTGATTTGCATCAGAGAATATGTGTTTGGGGGTCCTAGAAAGGAAAGTATAACAAAGGAGAGTAGATTTTTGAAGTAATTTATGAAAATATTTGCAATGGAAATTTTGAATTCAGTAATAGGAGTTCAGAGTGAATTTACATATTATTCCCCTAGATTTAAAAATTGGGCTGGGCTAGGCTAGACAGAATTTACATTTCACAGGAACATGTTCATTTAATTGAAAGTCTTGATGATGCACATCCAATAACTATTTCAGATCATGCGCCAATAATAACTAAAATAAAGACGTAGGGTAGTGAAATAAATATGAGAGACTGATGCCTTCCCACCTGTTTGTTGAAAAGAGAAGAATTTAAAGAACTGGTAGTGGAGATTATTCAAGAGCTATTCAAGAGGATAGAAATTACTTCTGAAAATATAGCTAGGGACTGGGATAAAATTAAGGTGGTGTTTAAAAATAGGGTGGAAATAAAAGAAAGGGAGCTATGGTTGAGAAGTAACAATGATTATTTAGAGGGAATGACAGATATTAAAGTATTACAGAATGGAGGAGTCCCACAGAACAAGAGGGTCACCTGTAGAATGCTAAACAGAAAATAAGGAGTTACCTCGATAATATACACGAGTTTAGAAAGATTGCTGTTAAGCAACTGTTTTTTTTTTTAAACAACACTAGAATACAAAACTTTTAACACAACGACTAAGGCAGTGGAAAGTAGAAAGGGCTGTCGCCAAGCTTAGGGACCCTATAACAAGGAAGGTAATGAGATCCTGTAGAGATATTAAATATTATGGAAATTCTGTGAAAGTCTGTATAAAGCAGAGAAATATGGAAATCAAGAAAAGATACAAATGGAAATGTTTATGGAAGAATTAAACATGCCAAGGTTAGAGGAAGATGAGGCTCAATTACTAATGGTTAAGATAGGAGTCAGTGAAAAAAATTGATGTGTAACCAATCTACAGGAAAGTCCCCAGGAATAGATGGTATTCCTCTGGAAGTTTGGAAGCTAGGAGGGAAAACAATGATAAAGATCTGGAAGTTTCTGTTTAACAGTATTTTAACAGAAGTACCAGTATCCTGGAAGAAAGCAGTGGTAGCTGTAATACCTAGGAGAGTGTAAAGATCCTTCAGATCCAGCTTCATACAGGCCCATTTCAATCCTAAACCATGATTATAAAGTGTTTGTGTCTAGTGGTTAAAAGAATGGCAAAAGTAATGCTAAAATAGATAGATATGGATCATTGTGGTTTTGTGGAGGGGAGGCAAACATTTGACAACATTAACAGAACATTGAAAATCTAGAGGGAAGCAGAAAGTAAGAAAATACAATTGTTGTAGGTGGGTCTTGATGCAGAGAAAGCATTTGACAGAGTAAGCTGGGACTTTATGAGCAGGGCAGTGGAAGTATTTGCATTTCCTGAAAAAAATACACAGTTGATTAGGAGGATATATAAGGGATCGAAGGCGAAAAAGTGGGTGGGGTCCTCTCTGATAATAACCACTGGCAAAGAATATAAGGAACTCAGAAATTCAAGGATATAATTGGTATGGTAGTAAAGAAAAGCTGGCTCTATTTGCAGATGATATTTTATACCTGACAAAACTAGAAAGAGACATTACGGTGTTGTGGAACATTTTGAGAACAGCTTCAGATCTTTTCAGGATGCAAAATTTAATGAAGCTAAAACAAAGGCAATAGTGGTAAATTATGTGCCCACGCATTAATTGGTTCAATATATATATATATATATATATATATATAAAATATATGGGGACATGATAAAATGAAGTATTTAGGAGTATGGATTAAAATTAATTCTGGTGTGGCAGCCAAGGATATGTGGGAAGAGACTAAACAAAAGATAATACAAAAACTGAGAAGATGGAAGCTTTGTTATATGGATGTGGGTAGTAAAATACAAGCAGTTAAAATGTTTTAATTCCATTAGTCTTGTACACAGATCAGGCATATTTTTATCAACCAGAGGAGAAGTTGTGGATAGCAATTGCTAAAGAGCTGAAGGACTTTATCTGGGAGGGGAAGACAGCAAGAGTCAAATGGGATAAGCTGATTCTTCCAGTAGAAGAACAGGGCAGATTGGAATTACCTGATTTTTATTTCAGAGCTACACAATTAAGGCTTCTGTACATAGCACAAGCAGAAAACTATAATTGAGTGGAAAGGGATGATGATGAAACAGCGGGGAAGCTCAAGAAACAGAGAGACTGGGGTTTTGGGCACAGGCCTTTAAGGAGAATAGGAATAATCATACAGAATATTATATCCATAAAGTAGCAGAAAATATTGTAAGAACTAAGCCAACACAGGAGTGAAGAAAGGAGATTCTGATGATAGGGATGGCTGCAATTAGGGATGTAGACAGTAGGCAAGAGGGGACTGGAATTTATAAGAGAAACCTGTCAAAGGAACAATGATGTTGGGAGCAAATAACGGGAGGGAAAGATGATAAAATGGGAAGACAAAGAATTTAATTGGACTACAGGTTAGAGATTGCCTTCTGTATCAAGGATTGATATCAGAGTATATGCAGAGAGAAATAAATAGGGGGGGTCCTAAATGAAAGATCAGCACTAGTAGAGTTGTTGGTAGAAGCTAGAACAGAAGCTGCCGTTAAAGGAATAATTAGTAGAGCATACCAAACATTACATGATAACTATATGAATCAATCAGAGGCGGTTAGGATTGGGAAGAGAGACTGCATAAGCAATTCACAATGAAACAATTGGAGGATATATGTACGTCTCCCAAATATGCAACAAAATCTAGAAGATTTAGGATATTTGCTTTACATATATATTTTTATCCCCCAGGTAGACTCTCGAGAATTCTCCCTCAGGTAGACAGCAAATGTTGGAGGTGTGACTGGGAAGGAGGAGGCAATTGGGAACATATTTTCTGGGAGAGTGGTTCGTTGGAGGACTTTAAGGATTCCCCTTTGGGATGCACTGTCAGAGATGTTGTGTGGGTAGATTGGTGTGAACTGAGAGATTTGTCTAAGCTATGGTACAGAATTGGAATTACCTAGACATGGTAAGGCCTTGCTGTATCTGGCTGCCAAAAAAGCAGTTACTAGAAAACTGAATGCAAACTCTAAACCAGCTATTCTAGAAGTAGTGAATATAGTAACAGAGGTAAAACAACTGGAGTTCAGATATTTAGAAAAGGGTAGTATCAAACTATATAAGAAAAATGGGAACTGTGGGGGACAAATACATACAAGGGACGAATGAGGTTTAAAAGAAGGCAGGACTTGAGTAACATTTGACTGAAAATGGTTGGGTAGATTATAAGTGGTGTATAATGTTTACAGCAGTGAGTATGTCAGTATAGTTTGTGACATGAAATGCTTGCAACTAGGATTGTCTGTGTGGTTTATTTTCATGTATATAAATGTATGATTGCCTATGTTATAAGTAATGGTTTAATGAAGATGTTTCTTGTTTAAAAAAAATAGGACAGGAATTCAATAATGTATGTTATGTTGCTTAGGTTATAGAATATATAGCAATATATGTGAAGTCTGTAAAGGTGAACTTGTTAATACAGTTTACTTTTATATAAATGTAAAATTGCCTATGTCACAAGTGATAATTCAATAAATATGTTACAAAAAAGGATATCCACATGGTTCCTTTGCTCCACATCACATTCTCTAAATTATTCCTGTTTCTCCACTTGGTGTGCACAGTAGAGGTGTCTTTCTCCTGTGTGGAAAATCACAACATGATCACTTACTCGCCTTGTAGCTCTACTGTTACCTTGCTAATAGACATTATTCAAATCTTGCAGTACTGTTTCACTATTTAATATGCAGAGCCTTAGTCAAGTACGATTGTAACCCATTTTTGACAAACTGGACTATAAATTGGTTAACTGGTAGATGCCATTGTGTCACGGTGAGGGGCATTAAATGTCATTATCTGGCAATAAAATGTGGTGTACTGCAGGGATCTATAATGTGTTGTTTTCTCAGCAAGTATATTAGTAATAACTGTTAGACTAATAAATATGCATATGACTGCAGAACTGGTTTTATTGCAATGTCACCACTTTAAAGATTTAAATAATTTCTTGCAACATTTTGTTAACTTGGCAACAAGCTATGGTCTGAAATTTAGCACTGAATAAATGTCTTTCCTTTACTTTGCAAAAACAACAAAGATGTTAATTACATTGAGTGGTAGCATTCTTAAAGAGAATACAAGGATCTTTTTTGCAAACATTATATATACATCACTTATATTCTACCCAATCATTGTCAGTCAAACATTACATTGCTCATTCAAGTCCTGCCTTCTTTTAAATCGTATTTCTCCCTGTATGTATTGTTCCCGCAAGTCCCATTTTTTCCTGTGTAATTTGTTCCTACCCTTTTCTAAAGATTCCAATTCCAGTTGTTTTATCTTTGTTACTATATTCACTACTTCTAGGTAGTGGTTTAGACTTTGATTTCCATTTTCTAGTAGTTGCCTTTTGGCAGCCACCATAATTAGACTCAACAAGGCCTTACTATGCAATTCTTCTACTTACTAGGCAATTCTGATTCTGTATCATTGCTCAGAAAAATAATTTCCGTAGTTACAATTTGCTCACCCAGCTTCTCTGACAAAGCAGCCTGCAGGGAATCTTTTTAAAGTCTACCAATGCATTACACTCCCAGAAAATATGTTCCCAATTACCCCTTTCTTCTCTATCGCATCTCCAACATTTGCTGTCTACATGAGGAAACATTCTCTGGAGTCTACTTGGGGTATAAAAATATCTATGTAAACATTTCCAAGAAAAAAATCCTAAATCATCTAAATTTTGCTGCATGTTTGGGACACATATGTATATCCTCCACATTGTTTCTTTGTAAATTGCTTATTCAGTCTCTCTTCCCAATCCTTTCTAACCTCCTCTGATTGATTATTATAGTTGTCATGCAATATTTTATATTCTCTACTAATTCCTTTTTTTAATGGCAGCTTGTATTTTAGATTATACTAAATATCTACCAGTGCTGTTTTTTTCATTTAGGACCCCCCAATTTGTTTCTGTTTGCCTATACTATCAATCCTAGATAAAGAAGACTATTTCTACCTTGTAGTCGAAATAAATTCTTGGCATCTTCCCATTTTATTACTTTTCCCTGTCTAGTTATTTGCTTCCAATACTTTGGTTCTTTTGCCAGTTTTCTACAATAAATTCCAGCCCCCTCTTGCTTATTGCCTGTATTCCTAATTGCTGTTGTCCCTATCAGCAGAATCTGCTTCCTCCATTCTGTGTTGGCTTAGTTTTTGGAATACTTTCTGCTACTTTATGAAGATAATATTCTGTATGATTGTTATTTTCCTTAAAGGTCTGCATCCGAAATCCCAGTCTCTCGTTGTTTCTTGAGCTTCCCCCCTGTTTCGTCATCATCCCTTTCCTCTTTTAATTATAATTTTCTGCTTGTGCTATATGTATAGGAGCCTTAACCGGGTTGCTGTGAAATACCCCTTCAAATCGGGTAATACCAATCGACCTTGTTCAATTGGAAGAATCAGCATATCCCACTTAACTCTTGCCATCTTCCTCTCTCAGATAAAATCCTTCATCTCTTTATTTCTGTCTAAAACTTCTCTAGCTGATAAAAATGTCTGACCTGTGTGTAAGACTAAAAGGGCTAAAAACATTTTAACTGCTTGTATCTTGGTATCTATAGCTATATAACAGAACTTCCATTTTCTCAGTTTTGTTTAGTTTCTTCCCACATATCCTTAGCTGCCATACCAGAATAATTTTTAAATATCCATACTCCTAAATACTTCATTTTACCATGTCCCCATAAATATGGATATTGTTGAACCAATTCGTGTGCCCGTATATAATTTACTGCTAGTGAATGAAAGGAGCTTGGTATTATAATTAACAAATTTTCTTTTGAAAATCACTTGAATCATGTTAAATCAAGGGCAATGAAAATTTCAGACTTTGTTTAGACTATTTTCATTGAGACAAACATTTAGTCCAGTTATAAAAAAAAATCTATACAAGATCTGTATTAGAATATAACATCAATATCAGCTTTTGCTTATATAATAGTAGCCTCTTACATAAGTTAGATTTTTAACATTAGAAACTTGTATGGTAAATGTCCTTTGAAGAGATTCTAAGTTATCATGACAGATGTAATTATCTGAATTTATATCCTATTCGTTGTGTTTTTTTAGTGATAAATCAGTTTTTGGCATGTAAAGCATTCACATTTTAATCTATGCATCAGTTATTCAACCCATAAACATAAAGTAATTAATCTGTGCCTTACTTCCTTTAATAGCCTATGGTTTTAATTTCTTCAAGTCTTTTGGGTTTCTAATACTATGACGCGAATGGACCCCATTCCTAAGTCAAAGTATGATTAAACTTCATGAAGTTAGTATTGTTTCAGTCTTTGATGTTAGATAGTGCTCTTTGCAGCACCTGCAATGTCACCAGTAATAACTCCTACTGCTAGTCATACAGGCTTGCATGTATCTGTAACATATCTAAGTACAATTGTAAATTTTTTTTTATAAGACCCGTTGCTCCTACTACTGTTGGAAGTGGCTGGGTGTCCTTATTCCATATTGCCCTAGTTTCTGCCTGCAGATCCTGGTATTTTATGACTTGGTGTCTCTCTTGTACGTAAGACACTGTAGTCACTGGTTGTAGCAATTTCAATGATCAGTGCTACTTCTGCCTTTTTTTCATGGACTACTGTATCTGGTTTTCTCGCATCCTTTTGAACTGTTAGTAATGAGTGTTTCCATGTGTTATAAACTTCATCATTTTCTGTGATGCTTTGTGGCTTGTTTCCAGTGTTTTTCAGACACTCCAGTACCATAATGTTTGCACAATCCCCAGTGCAACAGTCTTGCCACATTGTTATGCCTTTCAGTATACAGTCCTTCTGCCATTAGTATAGCACAATCAGCAACAAGATGTGCAACTGTTTCCAATTCTGTTTTACAAAACCTACATTTGTCTGTTTTTTTCCCACATGTTCATTGGACTTGGTAAACCAACCTGTACATAGTCCACTATCTCAGGCTGCTAATATTAACATCTTCTTCTTTTGGTTTAAATTCATCTCTCTTTAACCAATCTTGTTCGATCCTGATCAACACGAGGTTGTTCCAAGAGTCTACACTTGCAACCATATTTATGCATTTTCCATATTTCTTGCCTTCTCTGCAGACCCTTCACCTTATATTATTTCTTTTGTTTTTTGGCACATTCATTTGCTGCCTGATCTTTATCTACTTCTGGTTTTATTTGCATTCTTATTTGACACCGATATGCTTATGTTAAACTAAGCAGGAAAGTAATCTTAGACTTAATTCTCCTCATGTTTTAAAACTTTTGCTATGCTTGGGTCTTTTGAGGACAACAGATATGTATGCAGTCCTATGACTGCAGAATTACACATGTAGTCAATTTCGAGGAGAACCCATACTTCCTTCAGAATGGGGAATATATGTTTGTCTTTCGGCTTTTCCCGGTTAGTGGTCGCCACAGCGGAACTCCGGTCCGCTAATGATTGGCAGTAGATTTTCACGAACGCCGAGGTACCAGCTCACCGTCCAACCTTCAACGAAGGCACGCCCATTTACACGTTTCGAACGCCATCCAACCGTGGGGAGGACATGCAGACTCCACACAGAAGGCACTCCCCGCACTCCAGCCGAGAATCGAACGGGAGAACCTCTTGCTGTGAGGCAACAACGCTTCTGCTGCAACACCGCGGCATATGTTGATTTTTTTATAAATCATTTGATTAAGCATAAAGCATCCTTGTTTTCCTGTCCAACTGATCTAACACCTTTTGGGGACAATCAGTCACTCCAAAAATGTAAGTTAGGACAAGAAGAGCAAATTGTTTTGTAGCTTAGACTTTATTTGTAGATGTCAATGCTGTTTTCATTGCTAATTTTAGTCTTCTAAAATATTCTTTACTAAGTTTTATTCACATGTGTTTGTGTTTTATTGTTCATCCTTCTTCAATTACCAAATATTTATATACGCCCTCTTGCTAAAGTTCTTTTATATCCCATTCCTGTCCCAGGCTGATGTTTTCTTGGTGCTGCAGCTTTTCTTCTTTAAAGGTTGCTTTTTGCACATATATCATGACCAAATGACATTCTTACATCATCTGAAAACGTTGTGATCTCTTGCAGTTGTGCTTTCATTTTCTCATCTGATGAACTATACAGTCTTAAATCATTTATAAAAAGAAGATGAGAAGTCTTTAAACTTTGTTTCTGGGAGCCAAATTGTACACCGCTCAATGAGTTAAAGGCAAGACAAAAGTGCAGCTGTGACAGTCACCCTGGAATATCCCCCTTTGAATTTTTTATCCCTGGAGTAATAATTTGTTGTTTATCATGGCTTAACTGCAAAGTTGGTTGCTGGTCTGTGTAATGTAATCGATCAGTTTATTATGTGCATTTTTAACACTCTTATTCATGAATGTGTGATACTGTCATTTGCTTTTTTTGTAGTCTATCCATGCCATACTTAGATTCTTCCCCCTTTTACAGTTCTCCATTATAACTTTATCAACAAATGATAATTTTCTTTTGTTCTATTGCCATGGTTGAGTTTTCTACTAAATGGCTGTAAAGTATGTCGGAATCAATTCCAGTGTGTAGTTTATACATGCTAGGAAGGCAGGTTATTGGTCTCTAGTTTTTAGGAAAGCTTACAAGTTTGCTGTTAAGTAGGAGTATTGTTTTTTGCTTCTCCTGTTGTTAACCAGGTTGGTGTCTGTTCAGAGTGCCATGGCTAAATATTCATGTGAAGATGTTAATACTTTTAGCCAGAAGCTGGGTACTGCATCTGGGTCTGGGGTTTCCAGTTAGAAACTTTTCTTAACTTTGTTTCAGTCTCTCTGGCTGTTACTTTATCCCATTTCATATCTTATACATTTGAACTTCTTATTTTATTTTTATTTTAACATTTGTTGACCAGGAAAAGGGAAGGACCAACAAAGGACAATATTCCTAGGTGAATTGGGGATCATTGCAGAAAAACAAAGCAAATGTGATGTACAAAGATCTATGGTGTAACAAGAGTGACGTGTTTGGTGAAGTACTTGCAATGTCATTGAAGTATGAGGGCCTAGCACTGAAAAAGGAAAGCTGGGCAGAAATACACATTTTTTTTACTTCCTCTGTCCATTTAGCATCTTTGCTATGTTTCACAAGATCTTCATAAATGTTTCTCCAAAATGTGTCTCTTTTTTTGGTGGTGTTTCAATTCTTTTTGCCTTATTTCCAGTTCTCTATAAAACTTTTTTGGGTCATCAATAAATTGCTTATTTTGTACTTTTCCTTTATATTTATTTGTATTTCGTCCAAGTGTTTCTGTCTGTGTTGATATTTTTAGTTTATTATTTGCAATGGTGCACAATAGATCCTGATGTGTTCTGATAGTGCACTTTGCTTTTATCACGTCTATCTTTGAGTATTTTTGTTGATCTGTTCCCTCTTCTATACTCTTGTACCAGTGCCACTTGTCTTAATTGCTTTATAGTTTTCTCTATTTGATACTTCCATGATGACATTTGATTTCTCCCATTCCTTTTTCTTACTGCCCTATGTTTTTGTGGTAAAACTTTTTCTGTTATAAAAAACACACCTTCCTTACTAGAAGCTTCAGTCCACCAGGAAAACTGCAATTGAATGTAAAACACCTGTAGTACAAAAAAATGGCAGGTAGTTCCAGTGTAAAAAAACTCTTTATTCAACCACAGACATATACATGCTTTTACAGATAACTTCTGCTTCTTCAGATACAAATGCATGCTGTCTACTATGTATCTTATATACCTTGAACCAACTAATTAAGTCACAATCATCTAGTAAAAATATTCAGTCC
The DNA here is from genome assembly GCF_019279795.1 of Protopterus annectens. NCBI lineage: Eukaryota > Metazoa > Chordata > Ceratodontiformes > Protopteridae > Protopterus > Protopterus annectens. The sequence continues at coordinate 584,647,506 of NC_056732.1, forward strand.
TTCACTGTGAAAAACATGATTCTAAAAAGTATAATGCATAACATACACACAAAAAACACATGTAAAGAATACATATATAAAAATGCATGTATAAATATACAGATATAAAAATGTGCTCAAATATAAACATATACGGTTAAAAATCTCTAATGCTTGATGTGAGTAAACCTGTCATAAAATGACTTAACATTTCATTTATTCAATGGTATTGCTTTAGTTTAGAAACAGGATAGAACAGCTTGAGGCAAAATGGATTATAAATCTGAAAGTAGATTCTGGGCATGGGTTAAATGACAGGATACTCATATGACCAAAACTTAAAGCAAGACCATTGAATAAATGAAATGTTAAGTCATTTTATGACATGCTTACTTACATCAAGCATTAGAGATTTTTAACAGTATATGTTTATATTTGAGCACATTTTTATATTTGTATATTTATATGTGCATTTTTTATATATGTATTCTTTACATGTGTTTTTTATGTGTATGTTGTGCATTGTACTTTTTAGAATCATGTTTTCACAGTGAAGGACTCAATATTTTTACTTAATAAAGGATGTTTCTTTAAGATGATTGTGACTTAATTAGTTGGTTCAAGGTATATAAGATACATGGTGGACAGCATGCATTGGTATCTGAAGAAGCAGAAGTTATCTGTGAAAGTTCTTGTGTCTGTGGTTGAATAAAGAAGAGATGTTAAGTTGTCTATCTCGCCTTCATTCTTGCTGGATGGGTTCGGAGCCGACCTCGGCTCCGACTCGGCCACTCTAAAAGCTCGAGAGTTGGTTCCACCGGCTCGAGGCTCCCCTTGTATCCCACAATGCTAGGCGTGAGTTACCCCAGATCTCGTTTGCCGCTACAGCGATCGAGGTGTTTGGTTTCTACCGGCTTCTTGGTGAGTTATTGTAGAGTAATTTTTAGTCTACTTAAACCCCTTTAGTTTAATTCTTCACAGTTATTTCCCTTAGCTTAGTGGATTTTGTCCCTTTTTTTTTTTTCTATTATCCCCTTTTTCCAAAGAACTTATAAGTTCTTCCCTCGGGCCTTCGGGCCTTTCCATCCCCTAGTGGTGTGTGTGTGATTTTCTCAGGATTTTTAAACTTTGATAGTGAGTTTTAATTTTGAGTTAAATTTGTATAGGGTGTAATCAGTGTGTTTGACTGTGTGTGTGGTTACACTTTCTTCAATAATGTCTAAAGACTCAAAGGTCTCAGGCTTCAAGAAGTGTGACTCGTGCTGTCAGAAAATGTCTCTGACAGACGGTCACACTTCTTGTGTCTACTGCCTGGGACCTTTACACCTGCAGGACTCTTGTGCTGTATGCCATGGCTTCAGCCCCAGAGTCCTGCAGGAAAGAAAAATAAACTTATTTTGAGAGGTTTACTTAAGCCTGAGGGTTCCCTTACTGTTCCTTCGGGAAAACCCTCCAAGGCTTCTAGGTCCTCGGCTCCAGCTTCTGAGCCGAGGCCTAAGGCTTCGAAACCTCCGTCTACATCGGCTCCGGCTGGAGCCGATGAGTCTCAGACTGCAGTTTCTGTGGTTTCCTCGGCTCGGCTGGAGCCGAGGTATTGAATTCCTGTGTCGGTTCCGACTAGACCTTCGGAACCGACATCTAGAAAGAGGTCCAGGTCACCGTCCCTTGGCTCCGTTCATTCGGCTCCAGCATCTCCCTTGCTGTCTGAACGGAGCCATAGATCTCACACCTCTAGGTCGTCGAGGCTTTCGGACCATGACCTTCAGAGGGTAGTGAGTCGACTTCTTAAGTCCGAGGCACTGGCCCAAATGCTTCAGAGCCCGACTCATCAGTCGATGCCTGACCCTGTCCCTCATTATGTTCCTCCTCCAACTCCGTTGAGCTCGGAGCCGGGGCGTTTCGGAACCGAGACTGTGGTAGCGTCGGAGCCGATACAAATGTCTTCGGCTCCATCGTCGGCTCCGATTTCTTCCTTAGAAGAATCTCGGCGCCGGACTTCCCTCGTCGGCTCCGAGGGGGTGAGTGGCATCGGACCCTTGTCCGACCCCGCTCTCCCTCTCTGAGCTTCGGCGCTGGTGAGTTCGGCTCCGACATCGGCCTCGGAACCATCACTGTCGGTGCCGAGGGAGGTTTTTAGCTTTTCGGAGCGGGGACCTCTGGCTCTGCCTGACAGGGGTGCGTTCGAGGTCATGCGGAGTGTGTTGGAACCTGGTTCAACTCCACAGTCGGCCCCGTCCGCCCCTCCCTCTTCGGTGCCTCAGGTCAAGTCGACTCACTCCCTCATCCCAGACCGCAGAGAGCCAGCTCCTCAGGAATCCCCTGTGGGGATCTCATCCTCTTCCGAGGCCTCTCCTGAATTGGCAGAAGAGCCCCCTCGGAAGAGAAAGTGTAAGAGGAAACACATAGACTCACCTGAGTCTGTCACCTCTGACACAGATTTAGAGGATTCGAGGGTTCCCCGTTCCCCTTCTGAAGATGTCTCATTTGCAGACATTCTAGAAATCCTCAAGCAGAGGGAAATTGGCCAGCCCTCAACCCTTCGGAGGATGAATCTGTGTACCTTGAGGTGTTTGGCTCTCGCCTTCCACCTCCTGGGTGTCTCCCCTTTGACCCCCTCATGCAGGTGGTAGCAAAAAAGGCATGGACGGCTCCTGACTCAGTGGACCCCACTCCCAGGAGACCCTCAAAATTTATCACGGCACCAGCGGATAAACAATTTCTGACCAAGGGAGTTTCTGTGGATGCTATGGTGGTTGCTGCTGCCACTAAGAAGGAACTAGCTGATCCTTCAGTGCCTGTCCATCCACCTAACAAGGAATCTAGGTCTATGGACAGGTACAGGAAGCGGATGTTCTCATCAGCGACCTTTGCAATGCGTTCGCTGAACTACCTATGCCATTTTACTCGTCTTCAAAGAGACTTGATTAAAGAAGCGAGTGACATGTTGAAGGATCCTACAGCTGCGGGTTTTCAGGACAAGATGAACACTCAGCTGGCTACCCTGAACTCCATAGCTAACTCCTCCATGCGCCTCCTTTCGTATGCGGCTGATGGAGCGAGCAGGGCCGCAGGGACAGGTGTAGCCTTACGCAGGCATGCCTGGATGTGGCTATGCAACTTTGCGGACCCCTTTAAAACGTCTTTCACTAATTCCCCGATGTTCTTCATCTCACATTGCTGCAGTCCTTACTTATGGGTAGTCCGCTGTCCTCGGTCGGCCCGAATACCAAAGTATTAGGCTGACGTCGGTCATGGGCATCTAGATCTGACATCAGAGCGTCAGGGTATAAAGGCGCATGACCGACGTCATATCCTCAGTCTTTTTTGCCGCATGGTCCGATGCAGAAGCAGCGTTGCAAGTGCCGTTCGGCGTTCTGAAATTTTTCGCTGGAGTTTCAGACCGATACCAAGTTGGGCTAAGTACCCGTTAGAACATTTTTGTTTTTCTTGCCTCAGTTACTTACCGGATGTCAGAAAAGTGAATAATTGTATTTCTTGTGGGAAGCAGATACCGCATAGGGATTACCACTCGCTTTGTATTCCTTGTTTGGGACCGGAGCACGACGTAGTCGGGTGTCGGTTTTGTGCTAGGTTTAATAAGCGCACTATAAAGCGGAGGTTAGATTGCGCTAGGTTAGTCTTTGGCAAGAGGTGTAATTATAATATGCCGTCGGATGTTCCGACGCCTGCTTCTACTAAGAAGCGCAAAGACAAATCTTTAAAGCCTAGGCAGGATGATTCGTCCGTTACGGACGCCGGATCTTTAGAAGCTACAGCTGAACAGGTGGATCCGGCTGAAGTTTCTGTTGAGTCCCAGGGGGAAACTTTGATTTTACAAGATGTGGCCTCTCAGGAGGCAGGTCAGGCTGAAGGGGCCTCTCAGGTTACTATTCTCCCTTCTATGCCTAAGGTGGTTAGGCCTTCTGTTACTGTTTCTAAGGCTCCTTCTAAGGGCAGGTCTGTTTTGCCTTCCTCTGGTGTCAGTTCCGGTTCTTCAGGGTCTGTGCCTAAAAAGCACATGCTTAAAATGGCAGAGGATTTGATTACTTTAATTAGAGGTTCTATGCCCCCTCCTGATAAGAGGCCCAGGATGGAGCCAGAGTTGGAAAGTTTGGAGCAGGCCTCAGATGATTCCGAGTCTTCTGCTGAAGACTTTCAAGATTTCCCTCCTTATTCTGATTCTGATGCAGAGGATTCCACTCCTTCTGCTTCTCCTCCGGAGGATTTTTCATTTTCAGAAACTCTGCATTCCATGAGGGAGCATTTTAAGTGGGAAGGACAGGATTACTCTGATTCACGGAAGAGACTTCGGGAGTTCTTGTTTTTACCACAGCATAGACCCTTAGCTATACCTCCAGTTTTGGATGTTGTTTCAGATGTTTTCTCGGAAGCTTCCCTTAACCCAGATTCTGTGCCTCCTGCCCCAGTTAAACCGGACAGGTATTACAGGGTGCCTGAGGCTCATAAATATCTGTATAAGAGTCCTAGGGCGGACCCAGAAACTATTAGTCAGGGGCCTAAGGGTGTTAGAGCCTCTGTTGTTAAGAATCCGGTTCCTCTGGATAAGGAAGCTAGAGCTTTGGATAGATGGGGTAAGAAGGTGTATACCTCTTCTACTTTAGCAATGAGAGCTTTGAACTGCCAGTTTCATATGTTGAAGTATCAGAATTTCCTCCTTTCTCAGCTAAGATCTAAAGTGGATGCTTTGGCAGAGGGCATAGAGTGTAAAGAATTGCAGGATTTAGTGCATGTCTCTGAACAGGTGGGTAAGCACTCTTTGCAATGTGGTTTTGATGCTTTACAGGCTTCTTCTAGGGTGGCTGCCACTGGTTCAGTTATTCGTAGGCACGTCTGGCTTAAGGATCAGAATTTGTCTGAGCATGTTAAGTCTAGAATTCTGGATGCCCCTTTACAGTCTGAAGTTTTGTTTGGTCCTCCTGTGAAGTCACTCTTAAAGAAAATGGAAGATAAGGCTAAGTCTATGCAGACTGTTAAAGATTTTTTGCAGGTACAGCCTCCAAAGTTTAGTAGAAATTGGCCTACTAAGGGGTGGACGTACCCTTCTTCTGATTCTCAGTCTAGGGGTAGATCTAGGCGTGGTAGGGGCAGAGCTCAGAGTACTTTCAGGCCGAGACAATGGAGTTCGCCTGCCCAATCTGCTGGTGAGGGCAGGGGCCAGTCCTTTCGTAAACAGGCCCAATGACCTGCGTTTTCAGCTGCCAGATTCTTCTTGCCTGGCAGCTCCTTTGGGAGGAAAGTTGGCTCTTTTCAAGCAAAATTGGCATTTAGTCACCCAGGACAAATGGGTATTGGACATTATAAACCGAGGTTACAAGTTCTATTTCCATACCATGCCTCCTTTCAAAGGCATGCCAGACGTCCCTCCTCGGCAAAGGATAGAGGCTCACAAACAAATTTCTTTACTTCTTCAAATAGGAGCTATACAGCCAGTTCCTCTGTCAGAAGTGAGCCTAGGATTTTATTCTCGCCTGTTTCTAGTTCCAAAGAAAGGGAACACGTGGAGACCAATTTTGGATTTATCTATCCTCAACACTTACCTGGACATTCCAAAGTTCAAGATGCTGACTTTACAACAACTTTTACCTCTGTTGGGAAAAGATCACTGGATGGTTACTCTGGATCTCAAAGAGGCTTACCTTCATGTTCCTATCAGGCCCAGTTGCAGGAGGTACCTGCGTTTTCGGGCTGGAAATTTACATTATCAGTTCTCTGCATTGCCCTTTGGCTTATCTACTGCGCCCAGAGTGTTCACAAAGGTTCTGGCTCCAGTGATGGCCTTTTTCAGACTAAGAGGAATACAGATTTATCCTTATTTGGACGATTGCCTGATTATCGCACAAGAAAAGGACGAACTTCTTCATCATCTACAGTATGTGATGGCAGTGTTAAGATGCCTAGGGTATTCTGTGAACGAAACAAAGTCCAGTCTAGTACCCTCTCAGGACATGTGCTTTCTGGGTGTGAGACTGAATACAGCTTCCCAGATGGCTTTTTTGACCCCGGACAAACAAAGAAGCCTTTCTCTTTATTTCCATCAAATGTCTCTACGGTCCAGGCTGACTGCAAGGACAGTCCTTCAAGCCTTGGGGTTCATGGCATCTTGTATTCTGGTGCTTCCCAATGCCAAATTGCATATGAGGAAGCTTCAATGGTATCTCAAAAATGTATGGACTCAGCACTGCCAAGATCTAGACACTGTCATTCAGATAATACCTTGCATTCAGAAGGAGTTTTTGTGGTGGGCTCAGGAATGTCACCTAAACAAGGGACTCTCTGTGACCCGGCCAGAGGCAAGTCAGATTCTAACGACAGATGCCTCGGACAAGGCTTGGGGAGCACACCTCAATGGAAAATGGGTGCAAAACACGTGGCCTGTCAAACTCCAACATCTGCATATCAACTTGAAGGAAATGTTAGCAGTCCAGTTTGCATTGATGGCTTTCAAAGATTTACTTCACCCAGGGTAGGTGTTGATTCAAACAGACAACACTACTGTCATGTGGTACATCAACAAGCAAGGGGGAACCCATTCTTGCCCTCTTTGCAGGCAAGCGATGATTTTGTGGGAAACTGCTCTCAATCTACACCTCAATCTTCAGGCAAGGTTTTTACCAGGAGCACAGAACTCCTTAGCAGATGTGTTGAGCAGACAAATAGTGGATCCTCACGAGTGGAAATTGGATCCTCATGTATTTCAAAAGTTGACAGTGTTATGGGGAACTCCAGACATAGATCTGTTCGCTTCTCCACTAAATTACCAGTTGCCAAAGTTTTGCACAAAAATGTTTCATCACACAGCTTGGAAGGTGGACGCTCTATCATTCAGTTGGAACAATCTGCATGTATATAGACTCTGGAGGGTCTCAGCTTCCACAACAAGTTTTGAATGTTATTTTGGAGGCCAGGAGGCCTAGTACCAGGAAAGTTTATGCTGATAAATGGAGGAGATTTTTTATTTGGAGCAAAGGAAAGGACTTTGATGTCTCCAAACCTGATTTAAGTGTTACTCTTCAATATCTTACTGAGTTATTGGACAAGGGTTTGTCTTTCTCCTCGATAAAGGTCCATGCTGCAGCCATTTCTGCTCACTATGATTGTGACCCTCCTTTATTCTCTCATCCTTTGTTTAAGCAATTTCTTAGAGGTGCAAAGAATATAAGACCCCCACGTAGAGCTCCTACTCCTGCTTGGGATCTCAATTTTGTGTTGGAAAAACTTACTCTACAACCTTTTGAGCCTGCAGCTACTGCCGAGTTAAAGTATTTGTCATGGAAAACTGCTTTTTTGTTGGCCATTACCTCTGCAAGAAGGGTTTCTGAATTACAGGCCCTCATGGCAGTGGAGCCTTTCCTGATTTTTCATAAGGATAGGGTATCTCTGCGTACTAATCCTTCCTTTATGCCTAAAGTGGTTTCTAGTGTGGCCTTAAACCAAACTATTCATTTGCCTACTTTTTATGCAAACCCCCAAAATAAAGGGGAGAAAATTTTGCATACTTTGGATATTCACAGGCAGTTGTGTTATTATTTGAGCAGAACCAAGGAGTTAGACAGTCTCAGCAGTTGTTTGTTTCTTTTGCTTTGGGTTCACAGGGTAAACCTGTTTCAAAACAAACTATTTCTAAATGGATTGGGTTTTGTATTTCTTTCTGTTATTCCCATCATGGTAAGGAGATTCCTGCTGGAATCAGGCCTCATTCCACTAGGGCTACTGCTACTTCTACGGCCTTTCTAAGGGGGGTAGCTACAAAGGACATTTTGGAGGCAGCTACTTGGAGTTCAGTGCATACTTTTTCCAAACATTACCACCTTCCTCTTTATTCTAGGTCTAGGGCTGGATTTGCCACTGCAATTTTACAGGGCATTCTAGCAGCCCCTAATGCTTTATGATTTTACCATCCTCCCTTTCCCGTTGCTTTGGGATTCTACCCATAAGTAAGGACTGCAGCAATGTGAGATGAAGAACATAGTACAGTTTTGTACCTACCATAAATGTAGATGTTCGAAGATCCACATTGCTGCAGTCCAATTTACCCTCCCTCCTTCCCCACTGTGGTTTGACATGGTGCTATGCTTTAGGTGATGGTTGTTGTTGGGCATGTTTTTGGGAGGTATTCTGTTTTTGGCTGTGGCCTTTCTGGTTTGGCCTTCTGACATCTGGGGCAAGAAAAGACTGAGGATATGACGTCGGTCATGCGCCTTTATACCCTGACGCTCTGATGTCAGATCTAGGCGCCCATGACCGACGTCAGCCTAATACTTTGGTATTCGGGCCGATCGAGGACAGCGGACTACCCATAAGTAAGGACTGCAGCAATGTGGATCTTCGAACATCTACATTTATGGTAGGTACAAAACTGTACTTTCGATGGATCATCTCTTTTTGGTCCTCAAGTGAAAGAAACCTTGACTAGGTGCGAGACGGATGGCAAGACTCTTTCTGCCGTCGGAGTCCGTTTTTCTACTCCTTCTAGGCCTTACCCCAAAGGCCAGAAAAGTGGGAAAATGTGGTTCCGCAAGCAATCTCAAGGGATTTCGCCTGACGCACAGAGTCTGTTCCCCGCCAGAGGCAGAGGGGGGAACAACAATGGTAGACGTCGCCCTAGAGGCAGAGGGGGTCCGCAGAACCAGGGCAATCGAGAAACTTTCTCCGATAAGCCCTTTCAGCATCCCTGAGGTGTTGCCCGACTGTCCACCTTCGGAGGCAGTCGGGGGACGATTGTCACTGTACCCAGAAGCCTGGCTATCCCTAACTCGAGACAAGTGGGTACAGTCCATTTCCGAAGGCTATTCCATTCCCTTCGTTTGCATTCCAAACCGATCAAAAAAATCCCTTCCAGATGTTCCACCCGCTCAAAGGGATCTTGCAGCTTTGGAAATTTCAAAGCTGCTTGCAAAAAGAGCAATTCAGCCAGTTCCAGCAGACCAGCAAGGATCCGGAATCTACTCCAGGTTCTTTTTAGTCCCAAAAAAAACAGGGGACTGGAGACCAATTTTGGATCTCAGTATCTTGATCAAGTCAGTCAAGAAAACACGGTTTCGGATGGTCACGCTACAGTCCATCCTTCCCCTATTGGGAAGAAAAAACTGGATGTGCTCTATAGACCTTCAGGATGCGTACTATCATATAAAAATGAACAGACGCTCCAGAAGATTTCTCCGCTTCAGGCTGGGAACCAGTCATTTTCAATTCAGAGCCCTGCCCTTTGGACTCACCACTGCCCCCCGGGTGTTTACCAAATGCATGGCAGTGGTAGCCTCTCACCTGAGACGTCAGGGATTCCAGGTGTTTCCATATTTGGACGACTGGCTCCTCACAGCTCCCACCAAGCATCTTCTTCTAAGGGCCAGGGACTACACCTTTCGCATTTGTCAAAACTTAGGCATTTCAATAAATTGCGAAAAGTCTGTTTTGTCGCCTTGTCATGTTATTACCTTCATAGGCGCAATTCTAGACACAGTCAACATGTCTGCGAGGTTAACAGATCAAAGAATAACAGACATACACAAACTGGTCTCGCTCCTCTTCAGCAGCAACAGAGTCAAAGCCAGGTTAGTTCTCAAAGTATTGGGGATTATGGCGGCTGCCATACCTCTGCTTCCATTAGCCAGATTCCACATGAGAATCCTTCAATGGATGCTCTTCACACAATGGTCATACCAGCAACTTCCGATGTCCCACACCATTATGATTACGCAAACATGCAGGAATCATCTTCTGTGGTGGATGTCTTCCCCTCAGCTCTTCTTGGGAAGACCCTTTGTTCCTCCCCCTCCGGTTGCTACTCTGACAACGGACGCCTCCCTGATCGGGTGGGGGGGGCATTATCAGGGCAGAACTGTCCAGGGCACATGGCAACCAGGCGAATGCCACTTGCACATAAATGTTCTAGAGATGAGAGCAGTGCTTTTAGCGTTGCAAGCCCTTCAAGACTCTCTTCCCTTGGAAACGATAGCAATCCAGATGGACAATATGTCTGTAGTGTGGTATATCAACAAACAAGGCGGAACCAGGTCCTACCCCCTGTGTCGAGAAGCACTCAGACTGTGGCAATGGGCGATTTCTTCTCAGCGGTTTCTGATAGCAATGCACATCCCCGGGAAGTCCAATCAAATCGCGGACAAGTTGAGCAGAGCTATCCTCATGCCTCACGAGTGGTCTCTGAAAGACTCTGTTGTGAGAGAAATTTTTCTCAAGTGGGGTCAGCCTTGCTGCGACCTTTTTGCTACTCCCCAAAACAGCAAGTGCAGAGATTTTCACCCTATTCCCGTTACCAGGCCAGCCCAGCAGAGACGCTCTAGTCCAAGTTTGGCCCCGGGGACTTCTGTATGCATTCCCTCCCTTCCCACTTATCTCTCAAGTGATACAGAAAGCTATCGCTCAGAAGGCCTCGTTGATCCTCATTGCTCCTTACTGGCCTCGACAGGTTTGGTTCCCCTTTCTACATCACTTTCTTTTGGAGCGACCTTGGCATTTGGACCTAGTTCCAGATCTTTTCATCCATCAGTCGGGTCAGTTTCATCGCTCCCTTCCCTCTCTGAACCTCACTGCTTGGTTACTCCAATTCCAACCTTAGCCAGGCTTCCTCAAATATCTCACTCTGTTCGAGATATTTTGATAGCGTCCCATAAGTCTTCCACTCGAAAGATTTATTTGAGTAAGTGGAAACGATTCGCCTATTGGGCTCAAGGAAGGGACATAGATCCTTTCACTGCCTCCATCCAAATGGTCCTTGACTTTCTAGCTGAACTCTTCCATGCAGGTTCATCTCCTTCTACTCTTAAAGTTCAATTGGCAGCTATTTCTAACTTTCATGTGAGCATTTCAGAGTCTGCCATAATGTCCCACAAGCTTTGCAAAGCCTTTTTGAAGGGAGTTTTTCTACTCAGACCTCCTATAAGAAATCCTCCTCCTCCTTGGGACTTAAATTTAGTTCTTAGTTCTTTGATTCTTCCCCCTTTCGAACCTGCAGCCTCCTGTTCTTTAAAATTGCTATCATGGAAGTCTCTCTTTCTGGTAGATATTACTTCAGCTAGAAGAGTTTCAGAACTTCAGGCACTCAGCTGTCGACCTCCTTATCTATTGTTCCACAAGGACAGAGTATCCTTACGATCCAACCCGTCCTTTTTGCTTAAGATAGCTTCGGCGTCTAACCTAAATCAAAGCATTGACCTCCCTGTATTTTTTCCAGAATATTCTAACAGCTCTGAACAAAAATTGCATTGGCTAGATGTTCATCGTCAATTAAGGTACTATTTGGATAGAACCAAACAGTTCAGAAAATCTGACCAGTTGTTTGTCTCTTTTATGCAGAAGGCAGAAAGGGACTTTCAGTTTCAAAGGTATCATTATCTAGATGGCTAACATCTCTGATTTCCCTTATTTATGAAATTAGACACCAAAAGCTGCCTAACAAACCTAAAGCCCATTCCACCAGAGCTTTGGCTACTTCTATAGCCTTCCAAGACAGACTGCCTATTGACACCATTTGTGCAGCGGCTACTTGGGCTACTCCTCACACTTTCATTTCTCATTATAAGTTGGATTTAGCTTCTAGGCATAGAGCTAACTTTGGTTCCACTGTTCTCAAGAGTCTGTTCCGTTAGGCCACCCGGGACAAGGTGCTAGGGACGCGGTCCCATCCAGCAAGAATGAAGGCAAGATAGACAACTTAACATATAGAAGTTATGTTCTTACCATAACGTTCCATGTTAGTTGTCTTCTTCTCGCCTTCTTCTTGCGTCCCACCCTCCTTCCCCCTGGCCTGGACAGACCTAGAGGAGTTCGATTGTGACCTCTCTTTCTACCACCTCTTTACTTTAGGTATATGCTCTGCTGTGCATATTTTCCTAGATCAGGATGTAGGTCACCCTTCTCTTCACCCTTATTTATAGAGGTGGACTTTGTTTCTAGTTATTCTGCTACTAATATAAGCTGGGCCTAGCTTACAAACGAGATCTGAGGTAACTCACGCCTAGCATTGTGGGATATAAGGGGAGCCTCGAGCCGGTGGAACCAACTCTCGAGCTTTTAGAGTGGCCGAGTCGGAGCCGAGGTCGGCTCCGACCCCATCCAGCAAGAAGAAGGCGAGAAGAAGACAACTAACATGGAACGTTATGGTAAGAACATAACTTCTATTTTTTTTACACTGGAGCTATTCTGTTGTTAATTTAGCTGCACAGTATTATGTCCTATTTACTTGTCTTACATTGCTTGAATTTCTATGAACAGTCCTAATTAGTGTGTTCATTTGTTTTATCAAACTTCTAACTTTTTGGAATTTATTGACTTTCTGTAGTCTGTTTATTTCTTTGATCCTAATATGTCTGTCCATCTTTATTAAATCAAACAACTCTTCTTAGATCACTTTCTTCTAAGCTGAGAGCAGATTCTTTGTTCTCCATTTCCAGTGGACATTCTACAGAAAGTTCCAGAGCATCTCCCTGTGACACATTCTCTTCAGTGTATTTTGTCATCCGTTGCTCTTTCATATGGGAACTCGGTGGCCTATCACTTCACAACATTGACTGCGTCAGAGTTGCCACAGATGTTCTTCATCTCACATTGCTGCAGTCATAACCTGTGGGTAGTCCGCTGTCCTCGATCGGCTCGAATACCAAAGTATTAGGCTGGCGTCGGTCATGGGCGCCCAGATCTGACGTCAGTGCGCCATGGTATAAAAGCGCATGACCGACGTCATATCCTCAGTCTTTTTTGCCGCATGGTCCGAAGCAGAAGCAGCGTTTGCAAGTGCCGTTCGGCTTTCTGAAATTTTCGTATTCTGAGTTTCAGACCGAAACCAAATTGGGCTAAGTACCCCGTTGGGGAATATTTTTGTTTTTTCTTGCCTCAGTTAATTCCGGATGTCCGAAAAAGTGAATAATTGTATTTCTTGTGGGAAACAGATACCGCATAGGGATTACCACTCTCTCTGTATTCCTTGTTTAGGGCCTGAGCACGAAGTAGTCGGGTGTCGCTTTTGTGCTAGATTTAATAAGCGCACCATTAAACGTAGGTTAGATTGCGCTAGGCTTGTCTTCGGTAAGCGGTGTAATTATAATATGCCGTCGGATCCTCCGACGCCCGCTACCGCTAAGAAGCGCAAGGAAAAATCGTTAAGGTCCAAGCAGGATGAGTCGTCCGTTCCGGACGCCGGTTCTTTAGAAACTACGGTGGAATCTGTGGATCCAGCCGAGGTTTCAGTTGAGTCTCAGGGGGAGCCGTTAATTTTGCAAGATGTGGCCTCTCAGGAGTCAGGTCAGGCTGAGGGGGCCTCTCAGGTTGCTGTACTCCCTTCTTTGCCTAAGGTGGTTAGGCCTTCTCCTTCTGTCTCTAAGGTACCTTCCAAGGTCAGGCCTGGTTTGCCTTCCTCAGGTGTCAGTCCTAGTTCTGCAGGTTCTGTGCCTAAGAAGCACATGCTTAAAATGGCAGAAGATTTGATTTCCTTAATCAGGGGTTCTATGCCCCCTCCCAATAAGAGGCCTAGGGTAGAGCCAGAGGTGGAAAGTTTGGAACAGGCTTCAGATTACTCAGAGTCTTCGGCTGAAGACATTCAGGATTTTCCTCCTTATTCTGATTCAGACGCAGAGGATTTCAGTCCTTCTGCTTCTCCTCCAGAGGATTTTTCTTTTTCAGAAACCCTGCATTCTATGAGGGAACATTTTAAATGGGAAGGTCAGGATTTCTCGGATTCCCGAAAGAGGCTTAGGGAATTTTTGTTTTTACCACAACATCGGCCTTTGGCTATACCTCCTGTTTTGGATGTTGTTCAAGATGTTTTCTCTGAGGCTTCTCTTAATCCAGACTCTTTGCCTCCTGCGCCTGTTAAACCAGATAGGTATTACAGAGTGCCAGAGGCTCATAAATATCTGTATAAGAGCCCAAGGGCTGACCCAGAAACTATTAGCCAGGGACCTAAGGGTGTCAGGGCTTCTGTTGTAAAGAATCCAGTTCCTATGGATAAAGATTCTAGAGCTTTGGATAGGTGGGGTAAAAAAGTGTATACCTCTTCCACTCTAGCAATGAGGGCTTTGAATTGCCAGTTTCATATGTTGAAGTACCAGAATTTTCTCCTTACTCAGTTAAAATCTAAGGTAGATGCTTTGGCAGAGGGCATAGAGTGTAAGGAATTACAGGATTTGGTTCATGCCTCTGATCAGGTGGGTAAGCATTCTTTGCAGTGTGGTTTCGATGCTTTGCAGGCTTCTTCCAGGGTGGCTGCCACTGGATCAGTTATTCGCAGGCACGCCTGGCTTAAGGATCAGAACTTGTCAGAGCATGTTAAAGCTAGAATTTTGGATGCTCCTTTGCAGTCTGAAGTTTTGTTTGGTACTCCTGTGGAGTCTGTCTTAAAGAAAATGGAAGACAAGGCTAAGTCTATGCAGACTGTTAAAGATTTTTTGCAGGTGCAGCCCCCTAAGTTTAGCAGGAATTGGCCTACTAAGGGATGGGCTTACCCTTCTTCTGATTTACAGTCTAGGGGCAGATCTAGACGTGGTAGGGGCAGAGCTCAGGGTTCTTTCAGGCCTAGGACGTGGAGTTCCCCTGCACAATCTACAGGTGAGGGCAGGGGCCAGTCCTTTCGTAAACAGGCCCAATGACCTGCATCTTCAGCTGCCAGATCCTTCCTGTCTGGCAGCTCCTTTGGGAGGAAAGTTGGCACTCTTCAAGCAAAACTGGCTTTTAGTCACCCAGGACAAATGGGTGTTGGACATTATAGACCGAGGCTACAAGTTTTATTTCCACACATTGCCTCCTTTCAAAGGCATGCCAGACGTTCCTCCTCAGCAAAGGGTAGAGGCTCACAAACAGATTTCTTTACTTCTTCAAATGGGGGCTATACAGCAGGTCCCTCCGTCAGAAATGGGCCTAGGATTTTATTCTCGCCTGTTTCTTGTACCAAAGAAAGGAAACACTTGGAGACCAATTTTGGATTTATCTATCCTCAACACATACCTGGACATTCCAAAATTCAAAATGTTGACGTTGCAACAACTTCTGCCTCTGTTGGGCAAAGATCACTGGATGGTAACTCTGGATCTCAAAGAAGCTTATCTTCATGTTCCTATCAGGACCAGTTGCAGGAGATTCCTGCGTTTTCGGGCTGGGACTTTACATTATCAGTTCTCTGCATTGCCCTTTGGCTTATCTACTGCGCCCAGGGTGTTTACAAAGGTTCTGGCTCCAGTAATAGCCTTCTTAAGGTTAAGAGGAATACAAATTTATCCTTATTTGGACGATTGCCTGATTCTTGCTAAAGACAAAAACAAGCTACTTCACCATCTACAGTATGTTATGGCAGTGTTAAGGTGCCTAGGGTATTCTGTGAACGAAACAAAGTCCAGTCTAGTACCCTCTCAGGAAATGTGCTTTCTGGGTGTGAGACTGAATACAGCTTCCCAGATGGCCTTTTTGACCCTGGACAAGCAAAGGAACCTTACACTTTACTTCCAACAATTGTCTCTACGGTCCAGGCTGACTGCAAGGACAGTCCTTCAGGCCTTGGGGTTCATGGCATCTTGTATTCTGGTGCTTCCCAATGCCAAACTGCATATGAGGAAGCTACAATGGTATCTCAAAAATGTATGGACGCAACATTGCCACGATCTGGACACTGTCATTCAGATAATACCTTGCATTCGAAAGGAATTTTTGTGGTGGGCTCAGGAATGTCACCTAAACAAGGGACTCTCTGTGACCCGACCAGAGGCGAGTCAGATCTTAACGACAGATGCCTCGGACAAGGCTTGGGGAGCTCACCTCAATGGAAAATGGGTTCAAGACACGTGGCCTGCCAGACTTCAACATTTACATATCAACTTGAAGGAGATGTTAGCAGTCCAATTTGCATTGATGGCTTTCAAGGATCTACTTCACCCAGGACAAGTGTTGATTCAAGCAGACAACACAACTGTCATGTGGTACATCAACAAGCAAGGGGGAACCCATTCGTACCCTCTTTGCAGGCAAGCTATGATTTTGTGGGAGACTGCTCTCAGTTTGCACCTCACTCTTCAGGCAAGGTTTCTGCCAGGAGCACAGAACTCCTTAGCAGATGTTTTGAGCAGACAGATGGTGGATCCCCACGAGTGGAAGTTGGATCCTCATGTATTTCGACAGCTGACAGTGATATGGGGGACTCCAGGCATAGATCTGTTCGCTTCTCCACTAAATTTCCAGTTGCCAAAGTTTTGCACAAAGATATTTCATCCAACAGCTTGGAAAGTGGATGCTCTATCATTCAGTTGGAGCAATCTTCACGTCTATGCCTTTCCTCCTCTGCCTCTCCTTCCCATGGTGCTCTTGAAGGTCAGACAAGACAAGCCCTCCATGATTCTAATAGCTCCAGATTGGCCTCGACAGCACTGGTACCCTCTGCTGAGGAGTTTAGTACGGGAGCCTCCTTGGCCTTTGCCTTCAATTCCACACCTTTTGTCTCAGGCAGGCAATCATTTCCTCAATGTCAGGATTCAGTCCCTGCATCTAACAGCCTGGCATATTCTGTTCTAGAACCTGGAGGGTCACAGCTTCCTCAACAAGTTTTGAATGTTATTTTGGAGGCCAGAAGGCCTAGTACAAGGAAAGTTTATGCTGATAAATGGAGGAGATTTTTTATTTGGAGCAAAGCAAAGAGCTTTGATGTTTCCAGGCCTGATTTGAGTGTTTCTCTTCAATATCTTACGGAATTATTAGACAAGGGTTTGTCTTTCTCCTCTGTAAAAGTTCATGCTGCAGCCATTTCTGCTCACTATGACTGTGACCCACCATTATTCTCTCATCCTTTGTTTAAGCAATTCCTTAGAGGGGCAAAGAACATAAGACCCCCGCGTAGAGCTCCTACTCCTTCCTGGGATCTCAATTTTGTGTTGGAAAAACTTACTTTACCTCCTTTTGAACCTGCAGCTACGTCTGAGTTAAAGTTTTTGTCTTGGAAGACTGCTTTTTTGTTGGCCATTACGTCTGCTAGAAGGGTATCTGAATTGCAGGCTCTAATGGCAGTTGAGCCCTTCCTGATTTTTCATATGGATAGGGTATCTCTGCGTACTAACCCTACTTTTATGCCTAAAGTGGTTTCAAATGTGGCCTTGAATTAATCTATTCATTTGCCTACTTTTTATGCTGATCCCCAAAATAAAGGGGAGAAAATTTTGCACACTTTGGATATTCACAGGCAGTTGCGTTATTATTTGAGCAGGACTAAAAGGTCCAGACAGTCTCAACAGTTATTTGTTTCTTTTGCTTTGGCTTCTCAGGGGAAACCTGTTTCAAAACAAACTATTTCTAAGTGGATTGGCCATTGTATTGCTTTTTGTTATTCTCATCATGGTAAGGAGATTCCGGCTGGGATCAGACCTCATTCCACTAGGGCTACTGCCACTTCTACTGCTTTTTTAAGGGGTGTAGCTACTAAAGATATTTTGGAAGCAGCTACTTGGAGTTCAGTGCACACTTTTTCTAAACATTACCATCTCCCTCTTTATTCCAAATCTAGGGCTGGATTTGCCACTGCAGTCTTACAGGGCATATTAGCAGCTCCCAATGCTTTATGATTTTGCCAACCTCCCTTTACCTTTGCTTTGGGATTTTACCCACAGGTTATGACTGCAGCAAAATGAGATGAAGAACATAGTACAGTTTTGTACCTACCATAAATGTAGATGTTCGAAGATCCACATTGCTGCAGTCCAATTTACCCTCCCTCCGTCCCCTCTGTAGTTTGGAGTGGTTGTATGGTTTGGGTGATAGATGTTGTTTGTACATGGGTTTTGGAGGTTTTTCTATTTTTGGCTGTGGCCTTTCTTTTTAGGGCCTTCTGACATCTGGGGCAAGAAAAGACTGAGGATATGACGTCGGTCATGCGCTTTTATACCATGGCGCACTGACGTCAGATCTGGGCGCCCATGACCGACGCCAGCCTAATACTTTGGTATTCGGGCCGATCGAGGACAGCGGACTACCCACAGGTTATGACTGCAGCAATGTGGATCTTCGAACATCTACATTTATGGTAGGTACAAAACTGTACTTTTCCTGTTCCTAACCTTGCTGTGCAACTCCAACTGGAGTTTTGTACTGGTTTTCTGTGGAAGGCTCCAAAATATCTTCATATGGCAACTGATGAGATTTTTCCCGCTCCACTGATTTCTCCTTAATTTGAGGATCCATTGCTCTAGCCTGCTGTGATGTTATCAAAGTCAGATTTTCTACACTAAATATTTCACTTTGTAGTTGATCCATAACTTCGGCTTCTATTTCTTTAACTTCTCCATTACTAACACTTTGTTTTCTTTTTTTTTGTATTGTAAAATTTTCCACATTCAGATGTCTTTGCATGCATTTCTCTTCAAATATCTTTGGTGCTGCTCTTTTTGTATTTATTAGTTTTGCCTTCTCCTTTGCATAAGCACTGCACCATATTAAATTTCGTTTTCTTTCCTATGAAAATATTATTTCTTTAGATGTCTCCTTCTGCTCCTGTTTCTCCTTACTTGGGAGGACTCTCTGTTCTGTCATACTGTGATGTAACCTGCGTTAGACTTTCTACACTAAATCCTTCACTTCGCAGGCATTCCATAACTTCAGCTTCTGTTTTTTTTTTTTTTTTAAACTTATACTGTATTAATCTTCTAATCTACGTTCCCTCTTTGTGATCTTATTTTTTGTATTGTGGAATTTTCAATGTCTGGATGCCTTTGCCTGCATTTCCCTTCAAATATCTTTGGGGCTGCTTTTTTTGCATTGATTAATTTAGCTTTCTCCTTTGCATAAATATTGCACCATATCGGATCTCTCTTTCCCATGTCCATATTTCTTTTTTCATACCTTTCAAAAATCTCTAGACTTTGTCCTTTTATTTTCGCACTTCCTCAGTCATTTATTTTTCCAAACGGCCCAAGATTCCTTGGTCTATATAATGATTTTCATAAATTTGTTATATTAATGAACACAAATTTTATTTGAAGCTTCTGACAGTTTTTCTTGTGCAAGTATTTTTTCTTCTGATTTCTCACAATCTTTTTGTATATCTTCTGTCTGGAAATTCTGGACTTCTTGCACAGTAGTAACAATACATAATTTCTTTCTCATCCTCAATAGTCCACTCTATCGTCTTTGACTCCTCTTTTTTTTTTTTTTTTTTTTTTTTTTTTTGTCTGCCAGTTTTTCTGATTTTTTTTTTTTTTTTGGTCTACTGCTTCCTTTTACAACAAGGTGGTTATCCTTCCCCTGATTCTGACTTAGCCCCATTGTAGGAATGTTTCCGTGTCTTGAGGATTCTATACTGATCGTTTCTTTTTTTTTTTTTCAGTCCTGGCACCAATGCATCTTCCAGGATTGGGCACCTTTTTTATCCTGGGTCTTGTGTACCCAGCTGTCTTTTTTTTTTTATTTTTTAACCTACTTATGTCTGTGATGTATGCTATATAAAATACAGTCTGTACATCAGTGTCATCTTGGTGAGATTTTGTGAAAAACAGGGTCCACCTCGTGAACGTACTCATAAAGACTTGAATTAAATTCCAGCAATACTACTCTGCTTTGCTTGCTGATTTATCATCTCTCCATTCAGACCCTCACTCTCCATTCAGATTAGTATCTATTTGAGAGGTAAATATGTCACTTAGATTATTTAAGAAAAAATGGAACAGATTACCATACAATGTTAAGACTCTACTTAATGTGATAATTGCAGTTTTGCTTTTTGGATGGGTAACAATGAATCCATAGTTTATGGAGACAGTGTTCTTTGAATGGCCCCTTAGGCCTATGAACACTGCATAGATGAACTTATCCTGAGACATTACGACAGTAAACCACCAAGAAAGAGACAAAAAGAACACCAATTAGATGGGAGCTAACTGTCACTTTTCCCCTGGCAATCCACAATTTGGGGAATATTTAGAAGTGATGCAGCAGGAGGGATGGCCTTTTGACCTCATTCTATTTCTCTCTCTCTCTCTCTCGCTAGCCAAGCCTTCAGTGCCACTATCGCTCTACTTCCTAAAAATCATCTGAATGGTCCAGTAAAAGGTTTACTCTTCTTTAATGAATATTTTAAAAGATGCAATTTGGATAACTTTGGAAAACTAGTAAATAGTAACTGAAAAGGCTGGCTGAGTTTTTCAACCTCAAAGAGAGTAAATGTTTTTGCAGAGACTCTCAAACCAGATACCATCATTTTTGCAGGGGCCTTTCATAAAACAGTCACACCCTAGAGCCTAGCCGCCCTTCAGCCAGGCAAAAAATTTGGTTATAAGCTTGTGTTCATATCATGATGACCACCTTATCTTTGTGGGAGGACTGTTTACCCACAAGGTGTATTTCCAGGTAAGACATTGCAGATGAAATATAATTTATGTTAAAGGAGTTTCTTTTTTTTGGGAGGTGGCTCTTCAGAGGATTAGATTAGAATCCAGGCAACTGACCTGCCGATCATGGAACAATGTAGTCTCTGCAGTGTGGCCAGAATAGCAGGATCTTGCATTGGTGTTACTATATTCTGGAACTCCTGGGTGCAGTTAACGTAGTTTGGTCACCAGTGTGACCTTCATGGAAGCTATCCCCCCCCCCCCCCCCAGTTCTGACTTGGACTGTTGCAGCACTTTTAACATTTTGAAGGAGGTGGTCTAGATCTTCGCTACTGTGGATGTGAAATTTCATGTTCTTTGCTGAGGTAGGATGCATTGGTGTGATGACAGTAGCAGCAGCAGGGGAGTGTGTTGGAACTGGAATCATAGACCCAGAATTTGGGTTCGGTTCATTTGCCAAGCCTCAGTCAGTCTCAGGGCAGATTGTAGTGGTCCAGAGGCTTTGCCTGAGTATTGTACTTTGACATTTAATGGTTGATCCTACTTTTAAATTGGGGCTTGGAAGAGAATCTTCAAGGACAGATTCCTAAAGAAGATATAATATCCAGTGATTATGTCCTACCATTTCTCTCTCCTTACTAGATTCCTCTACTTCCCTTGCAAAATGTCCCACCATACTAAAAACAAGCTGCAAGTAAAGATATCTTAAAGATACTCAGCAACAATCCTCCAGGAAGCAAAGGAACTCTTGCACACTTCTCTTCACAAGAAAATTTGTTTTATTCCAAAAACAGCTGAGCACTTTCATCCCACAGTGACAAAAGAGACTTTATCAAAACTGTTAAAAATATTCTCAATCTCCCTTTAAAAACTAAGACTCTATCATGGGATTAGCAATAGCCAATCAAAATCGGCAAGTAAAATTAGCATACACAAAAATTTAAAGTGATAGAATGCATAAATTATATTGTGTTTACACATAATTCTATCTATAGTTAATATTCCAAAGACTTTACTTCCAAAACTGTCAGTATGGAAACATTGTCATTGATTTCTGAAAACTTTGTGGCATTAAGTTTGAGTTGCCTCAACCATTCTTCTCATTCAAGCCCGCATTTCCAGGAACCTCCCTTTTCAGAGATATTCATTTGTTAATAACAAAAAAACACAAACTTACTGTAGTTTGAGAAAATAGAGAGTGATTAAATACTACAATGTTAACATTTCCCTTGTTTGTATCTACAACATGCTTATAAATCCAGTCTTTAAGGGAATCTGGGAATGCCCTGTTTTCCCAACATAGTATGCATTACAGAAAAGACATTGTGCAAGGTATACTACAGCCCTGGTGTTGCAGTTGTGCCTACCAGGGCAAGGGACTGTCTTCTGATAGTTTTTAACCAAGACATTTTTTGTGCCATAAGTATACTTACATTGTCTGCGCAGCCTCCATATAGACATTTTTCCATTGCTAGTGATAGAAGTATCTGATGAACTCTCTATTCTGAAATTAATATTATGTGCCTTTATAAAAACAACCTTTGGTTCAACACCTAAGGTTTGCATGAGGTTCAAAGGTGTAGCTTTTTACCTGTTTGATATTACCATTTTACAAATGTGTCCTTCCACTGAAAAAAAATTATAGTGAAAGAATCAGAGGTCCTAATTTGAACACTGCAGTGTTTCTTCATTGTGAACCCAAAGTCTTTCAGAATGGGTTTGTAAAATGGATTTCTATCACTAATAACTGCAGGCTGCAATCTCATACGTGAGCTGTTTGTTGACAAGTATGTTTTTAAGAACAGACATTTCTTCTAAAATACACTGTGAAAATTATCCAGGACAGTCATCATACAAGACTGCGCCTCTGGTGAAAAGGATGGCAGCTGGTGTAGTGGAGGCGGATGTTAGAAAAGGTTGATTTATGACGTAAGGAAGACAGAAAACAATGAGACACATTGTCTTTTGAGATCAACATATCCAACTAATGAATACTATTTAACGATGAAGCATAGGAGAACTTAAAAAATTACGTGGTCTGTTCCAGACATCCAAAACAAAAAGAAATTCAATTCAGTGGTAGTGCCTGACCATAACATGAAAATATCATATTGATATCTAAGATGTAATACAATCATGGTTTTAAATGAAAAATTAAAAATACGTATTCCTTTTCTCAATCTGTAAGCACTAGGTTGGCATAAATGTATGCCACTGCCACACCCCTTGCTACACCGGTGTACTGCTGAACGTATTTACCTTCTAAAAAGATGACATTTTTCCTTATTGTCATGTTCATAAAACTTTCGATAAGCCTGACATATGTTGTATTTAATACTGTGTTTTGTTTCCACAGAATAAATAAATCATTACATCCCTTTACTATGAGGAATGACTGTGTGCAAATGTTTGACGGCTGTAACTAACAAGTTGTCAGAATATTCTACCTTGGGAAGGAATGTAAAAAAAATGCCTTGAGTCCTTTATTATCTGAAGATGTTCGCCCAGAATAAGTTTATGATCAACAAAAATAGCAAGTGGTTCTGTGATGGAACCACACACCCAGAATATGGGCCACAGCAGTGGATCGTTCAGGTCAGTGTGAAACGTAGGAATCCCAAATATTGCAGGAGCAACTGGGTAGACACTTGCAAATACTCCTATAGATTTTGAATGACTATCTGTTGTAACAATAAGTCTTTAAGAATTAAATTTAATATTGGCATAAGCTATGCCTTTTTTGTTCTTGGAAACACTGGAACAAAAATTGGTGTCATTCAGCATGCTGAGCATTTTTGCTGAGTAATCCTAATGAATTCACAATCACAAAATCACCCTTGCCTGCTTTTATCAGTCTGATGTTTCTGTTCTTAGATATAACAACAAGGACCATGTGTTCAGCTAAAGTCATATTCTGAATTATGCCCTTAAGTTTTGGTACTGCAAGACTTTCTAATGTCTGTTTCACATAATGTCAGTTAAAAACTCAGAAGACAATCCCTTGCTCTGGTCGATGCAATTGCAACACCAGAGCAGTAGCATATCTTGCACAATGCCTTTCCTGTGATGCATATTCATAGCTTCATACGTGTGTACTAGGCTAATGGCCCTGGAGCCTTTACAAGCTTAGCCCATAGGATTACCTTGGCATTGTGCCACCCGACCTTAGTTCCCAGTGGCTCTGTCGAGTAGAGCCACTGGAGTTATCCCCAGTGGGAATTTTCTATTTCCCATCCACTTATCAAGATTTCTCTTGAAGAGGGCCAGTGAGGTGCTCTGCTTGACATATATGGGAAGTCTATTCCATAGCATGGCCAGTCTCTGGGTTATGAAGCTGTCCCTCCAGCATGTTTTGTTGATTGTGGTAATGAGGTTGAGGTCTCTGGAGCGTGTGGTGCGGAGGGATTGGGATTTCTTTAGATGTAGCATTTCTAACAGAGCTGGGTCAGACATCACTTTGTAAGTCAAGCAGAGATTGCCTCTAAGTAGGCGATATGAGACAGGGAATAGTTGGAGTTTTTTTGTCTGTCCATGTAGGACAAGTGTTTAAGGCCTAGGATCCTCTTTGTGAGGTACTTTTGTGGCCTCTCCAGTTGTTGCAGGTGTCTAGTGAGGTACATGCCAAATGAGGCATTGTAATCAATGATTGGCCTAATGAGGGAAGAGTAGAGGGAGACTATGACCTCTGTACCTGGATGGAAAACCCTTAGTAATGAGATGTGCCACATAGAAGGACTTTCTGACCACAGTGGCAATGTGGTGGTCAAAAGAGAGGTTGCTGTTAACCTGTGTTCCCAGATCTCTTATAACTCGTTCAGTGAACTACCATCGATGTGGTAATTCAAGGGAACTGGGTTTTTCCCAAGGGGGATGACTATGCATTTTTTGGCATTGAGCTTAAGGCCATGGTTCTGACATCAGTCGTTGGTGTCAGTGAGGCCTTTCTGTAGGATGTCAACATCACTTGTTGAGTTAATAACGGCTCTCAACTTGCAATCGTCTGCGAACTTAAGTCAGCCAGAGTCCCTTCTTGTTGGCCTGGACTTCAGAGAAGTAAATACCAAACAAGAGAGGACCTATGACCGAACCCTGTGGGACTCCACTAGTGACTGGTCTGCAGTCAGATCAGCTACTTTCACATTGTGGGTTCCATCTGTGAGCCAGTTTGCAACCCACCTAGTGATATAGGGGTTGATGCCTAGCTTAGTGAGTTTTTCTCTGATTCCTGAGTGGGGAATGCTATCAAAGGCTTTGGCCAGATCAAGGTAGGCTATATGAACCACCTTGCCTTCATCCACAGCTCTGGTGACTGACTCAAAGAAGTCGACCAAGTTGAGCAGGCATGATCTACCCTTCACAAAACCAAACTGTGTAGGATCCAGAGTTTGGAGATGCCTATATCCTTGTTTATTAGGTCCGTTGTGTTGCATTCCATAGTTTTGCATATCAGACTCCGGCTAATGGGGCGATAGTTCCCAGAGTCTGTAGTCACTCCTCCTTTGTGGAGAGGGATGACTGTAGCAGTGCGCCATTTGGTAGGGACAAAGCCTAAGGTGAAGCTGTGATTGAACAGGGCACACAGGGTAAGGTGCCAGTTCACTCTGTAGTTCATGTAGAACACAGCAAGGTATATTGTCAGGTCCCATAGAAGCTATATTCTTGGCCTTGGACAGTGCTGTTTTAACCTGTGCGGCAGTAATACTGGGTGCCTGGCAATCTACTGGTATTGTGATTGGCCCTTTAGGAGGGGAGAGATGGGTAAAGTTAGCACTGAATCTCTTGGCCAGTATATTGGCAATATCTGTTGGCTCGTTATAGGAGGTACCATTGTGCAGTAGCTCAGAGCAAATCTGGGTATTGCCATGGAGATTCTTTACATAACTATAGAAGGCCTTGTGGTTGTCTTTACTATCTGCTGCAATTCTGTTTTCATAGCTAGCTTTAGAGGATTTGATGAGGGATCTCAACTTTTTGTTGAGGCTGATAAGGGAGTTTTTCCAGTCTTGGGACTTTATTTCTGCATCAGTTTCCTCCTCCTGTTGTAGAGTTCGTTTATGGCAGGAGACCACCAGATTGGCTTCCTTTTTTTGGAGGAGAGTGTCCTGGTTCTATTGGGTATGGTGAGATCAATGCATTTGTGTACGTGCTTGTACAGTGCATTGGTGTATGAATCAGTGGTCATGCAACTATTCTCCATGTGCATGGGTGCCGTGAAGTTAGCCACCTCTGTTTTTACGAGCCCAAAGTTAGCTTTGGAGAAGTTTTTCATGGTGGTTACCTTTGTGGGGGGTGGGGGTTGTAGATGTCCAAGGTGATTAATTTGTGGTCAGATCTAACCAGGCAGGAGTTGACTATTGGTGTAGAGCAACGTTCACCCATGTTAGTAATGACCAGGTCAAGGATGTTGCTACCTCTAATAGGGGTATGAACGAGCTGGTCCAGGGCATTGGAATTAATAAATTCCAGGAAATGTTGGGCAAATGTATTGGTACATGAGTAGTTTTCCCAGTTAATGGAGGGGTAATTGAAGTCGCCCTGTATGAGAGTGTTAGGTTGAACCCTAATATTCTCCAGGGTTCTTAGGAACGTGGAGTGAGAATCTTGGGACATGGCTGGGGACCTATAGTAGGTTATGACCTGAATCAGTGTCTTACCCAATGTTAGCTGCACCTGAAGTATCGCAGATGCGTTATGTTGGGCTACCAGTCTAGAGGTGTTTGCATCCTTTATGAATATGGAAACAGCACTGCCTTTGGAGCTTCAGTCCAAGTTTTGTTGCCGAAAGGTGTGGAATGAGTTATAGCCTGGTAGTGCAGGGGTATTTTCTGCTGCCTTGATCCAGGTCTGTTACAGCACAAATGTCGATGTTCTCCATTTTAAGGAGTGCTTCGAGTGAGTGCATTTTGAGATTTAGACTTCTAGCACTGGGCAGCATGACCCTCCTATTGGATTTGTTTGTAGCTGCTACGGTGGTAATTTGGTCTTTGGAGCACTGCTTAAAAAAGGCACTACATGGGTGGCAAGAGCCTTGGCCAGTATCTGAAAGCCCAGGAGTGACAGATGCAGGCCATCTCTGGCAAAGCATCGAGGTCCGTCAGTCATGTCATCTCAGGCAGACAGATACTGGATCCCCTTAGAATGACACCAGAAACTTAGCCAGTTGTTGAAATCATTCATTTTCTGCTTGTACTGTGGTATCATTCTGGGTGATGGTAGGATGCTGCTCAGGGCTAGGGACATATCCGCCTGGGCTACATAATCCGAGAGCTCTGAAATTGTAGCTTTTGGCCGTTTGGACAGTATTTTCCATCTCTTTCACCTTTCTGGTTTAAAAGCCAGTGTTTGTGCTTTTCCCACCTTTCCTGTAACTAGTCTAGTCCAGATACAGATTTTCTGTATCCAGGACTGTCTGTAAGCTTCTGAGCCCCCCAAGCCTTTCTGTGTTCGAGGGAAGCCTTCTAATTTATCAGTGGGAGTGGTAAGCACTAGGTAGGCTATCTACCACAAGAGGAGTGGTTTCTGGCCCAGAAGTTGTAGTTTTTTTGACCGTTTGGCAGTTTTTCCATCTCTTTCAACTTTCTGGTTTAAAAGTCAGCATTTGTGCTTGTTTCCTGACTTTCCTGTAACTAGTCTAGTCCAGATACAGATTTGCTGTATCTGGGATGGTTTGTAAGCTTCTGAGTGGTGCCAAAGTCTGCTCTTCAATTTTTCCCTTAGATCTGTACTGTTCTCCTCTTCTACACTTTTACTAGCTTTATTAGTTTAGCATTTTACCAGACTTCTTGTAGCAATTATTGTAGGACACGCAAGTGCTACCAGCACTAAACATTCTACAAGGAAACTGCTCCAGTACTAATTATTAATGCCCACCCCTCCAAGCATGTCTAAAGGTCAGTTCCCTGTACTTTCTCCTATTAACCTGGTGAACTTATGTTGGGAAAAGAGAGAGTTCCCTTAAAGAAAGCATTTATTAGCTTGTAGATAGCAAGAAGGGGAATGTTAACAGTGCACTATTTAAGCATTCTCTTATTTGCCCAAACCGCAGTAAGTTTTTGTTTTTTGTTGTTAATAAAATGAATGTCTCTGAAAGTGGAGGTCCCTGGAAATGCAGACTTGAATGAGAAGAACAGTTGTGGCAACTCATACTTAATGCCACAAAGTTTCCAGGAATTTGTGACAGTTTCCATATTGTCAGTTTTGAAATTAAAATCTTTGGAATATTAACTATAGATAGGTGTACGTGTATACAATGGTATAAACACAATATCATTTAAGTTTTAAAGTTTTGTGCATGATAATTTTACTTGCCAATTCTGATAGGTTATTGCTGATCACATGATTGAGTCAGTTTTTAAAGTGAGGTTGAGAATATTTTAACAGTCTTGATGAAATCCTTTTGCTGCTGTGAGATGAAAGCACTCCTCTTTTTTTGGCATAAAAAACATTCTCTTGTTAAGGCAAGTGGAGAAGTTTCTTTAGTTCTTAGACATTTGTTTTGTCCTTCAGTACCTTGGCTGTGGAGCTTTTTGCAACCATCCAAGAAGGTTGTGTAAGGCCAGAAAGACATATGATTTTAATTTGGACTAATATTGGTGCGTAAGAAAAGGAAAGGCCTCAGATTCTTTCTAGATCTCAGCAACATATATGGTGTTATCTCAGAATAATCATTCAGTTGGTCAGAGTGCAGTCTGTTCTTCCATGTGTGTCAGGAAAACGAATGTGCTCTTTGCACCTCTAAGATGCCTATCTCCACATTAATATACCCAAGCAGTAAAGGATGTTCTTTCACTTTCTGATCAGCACTAGTCATTACTAGTTCATCATTCTCCCCTTTGATCATAGCTCAGCCTCCAGTATGTTGAGTGGGGGCATATCAGTAGTTGCAGCACACCATAGACTGCCGGGAACCAAAAATTTCCCTTCCTAAGAAATGGCAGTCAGAATAAGATCAGGTTCACAAGGGGTGTCTCTGCAGAAGATGTCTTCTCTTGGAGAAATGGTGAACCTCATGAAGTCCTATTTGCTCTACTTTCAGTTTGTCATATTCATAGATTGCACCTTGGGCTGTATGTGGTATGTTAAGGCTTTTTGTCCCAGGACTGAATTTCTTCTCTGTAGCAGCTAGTTTCTTCTGTTTAGTTGGCTCTGTTATTTATAGCACAGACTTGTTTCAAGGCTTTAAACCTCATGGCATCTTTTTTTTTTTTTTTGTAGTTGTTTATGCCAGATTCAAAATAAAGATTCTTCACTGGGCAGGTTTTGCCCAGTGATTCAAATATCTCAACCCTCTGTATCATCCAATTGTAATTTGAAATGCATGTTGATTTACACCAGTTGTGGGGATTAGATCTGCACATCCTTCAGTCAGAGAGCTCATGCCCACTTCTTACTTTTCAGGCTACAGTAATAAGATGCCACCTACTATATGGTAGGATGGTATGCACTGAGTTGACTAGTCTGTGTACCCAGATGCCTCAGGAGACTCCCGTACATGTCAGTAAGTGGTCCTCAAACCTCTGTTTCAGCCAGACTCTTTTGTCTCTCTGCAGCATTCTAGTATTCAGCTGCTTTGTCTTTCCAGCCCACACTAAGCATCCTGACTTCTTTTCCCTGAGCTATCTTCGGGGGTGGGTGTTATGGTCAGGCCAGAGACGCCCTAGCCCACTGGTGGCACACATTTTTCTTTCATTTCCTCTGATGACATTCATCCAAAAAAAAAAAAAAAAGTCCTATCAAGGCCAGGCTCTTTGTAATATACCATCATTTGCGGAAGACAAACTTGGGTCTATCTTCTGCTTCCTTTCTCTCTAGACAAGCCTGTTTGTATGCGTCTCTTTGGGGTGCTAATGTCTGAATCTTCAAGCAAACCTTACAGAGATCATATCTGTTTTCATGTTGATGGCTTGGCTTTTGCACTTAATTGATAGCTGGATATTACTGTATATTCCAAAATGGAAGTTTTGATACTTTTTCTTGACAAACTCCTTCTCCTGGAACCAGTGGACCCACTATACTGCCAAGGTGAGTAACATATGTTAAAGTTGTGAATCCTTTGCCATTGCTATCACCTTAGTGCTTTCTTAACATTTTTGAGATTTTTGATTCTGGATGTTTTTACTCTTCCATCAAGGATAAATTGGCAGCCGTTTAACTTCCTAATCTGAAATTTTCTTCCTTTGCTTCTCTCATAGTTTGTAAGACTTTTTTGCAAGGTTCTTCCTACCTCAACCCCCCTCCCATATAGAGACAATCCCTTCCAAGCATCATTCATGCTTGAGAATATTAATGTTTTGCCCAGACAGACTTGATGGTTTTCACCCTTTTTAATAACTTTTGTAAACTGCAATACCATTATAACATTGCATACATTTCTTTTATGCCACCTATTATATATTTCATATGGAACATTTCTTATTACTTTTTTCCTTTTTTTCCTTTCCACAATTTAACACAAACCTGTTTTTCTCTGCCAAACATGTTACACGAATACTTACTGACATTAAATATTGTTCTGCTTTCCCAATATTGTTTCTCATTTCAGTGTACTCTTCACAGTCTTTTAGTCTTTACACTAAAATGATGTCTCCTCTCCATCACCTCCTTTTTTTTTCATGCTAGCCTTTTAAGAAGTGTGTTTTATACCATTCAGCATACTTGGGCCATACATGTTCCCATAGTATACAATCATAGAATTTAAACTGTCCTGTACTGTTCTGACTTGGTGAGAAAGTCCTAATGTTTAAATTCCTAAGATCTAGCACAAGGTTATCTTGGCACATGGTAGTATTGCCTCTTTAATGGGTGCTAAAATAACTAGGTTTTCCCATTTTTTAAAATTTTAACGTTGCAGAAATGTATTACGTAAAAAATCAAACACTCCCTTCATCCATATAGTTCAGAATTAAATATTTTTGGCATCAGAAAAGACATGCTTGCCCTGATCAGGCATTCAACTCTCTGAATCATCTTTGGTCCCCAGGACCTCTTCAAGTTGTTACAGATAGTACCACATCCATGTGGTACATCAACAACCAAGGGAGAACCAGGTTGTGTACCTCCTTTGCAGACTAGCCACGTTACCTTGAGATATAGCATCACACCATAATCTCACTCTACAGGTAGCCTACATTCTGTCAAAGCAAAACTGTGTGGCAGACAAGATGAGAAGGACAAAGGCAGACCTTCATGAATGGAAAGTGTATCAGGGGATCTTCCAATATTTGACCCATCTGTGGGGAATTCCTCAGGTAGACTTCTTTGCCTTCTCTCTGAACAATCAGCTTGCAAGATTCTTCTCCAGGACTCCATGCAAGAAGGCCTGGAAGACAGATGCCTTTTCTTTTCCTAGCACAGGAATGTTCCCGTATGCTTTTCCACCCTTTTCACTAATATCCAGGGTACTTCTCAAGATTCAAAAGGTGTCCTCCAAGATCATTATGGTGACTCTGTTTGGGCCCAGGCAGCCATGGTTCTCTATTCTTTTGGAAATGGCTCGGGGAAATTACCATAAGCTTCCTTACAGGCTGGATCTACTCACACAAGAACAGAGGTGTTTGATGCACCCTGACACCAATGAACTTCAGTTGACTGCCTGGAAGATTGGGTCTTAAATTCCCTTTAGGCACCCATTTACTGAGGACATGGAGCAGCTATTAATAGAGGCAAGAAATACTGCTGCTAGAAAATCCTTTTTTTAGCAAATGGAAAAGGTTTTCTAGATGGTACCAACAACATAACCAACACCCATTCAGAGACAGTTCTCTGGTTTTGCAATATTTGAGAGAGTTACAATCCTATGGCCTTCTGTACTCCTCTGTCAAGGTTAATTTATCAGCCATTTTAACATGTCTGCTCATGGATCCTCCTCTTTCAATGCATTCTCATGTGAAAATGTTGAAAGGGGTTTTGCATAAGAGACCTCCAAGAAAACTGGTGGCACCTCCTTCAGATCTTTATTTTGTGTTATATACACTTGCTCCATTTGAACAATCTAACCTGGCTGACTTGAAGTTCTTGACACAAAAAAAACAGTTTTACTGCTTGCTCTAACCTCTGCAAGAAGGGTATCTGAGTTGCAAGCTCTTATGGTGGGTCGGCCCTATCAAATTTTCCAGAGGGGCTGTTTTTTGTTAAACTAGTCCTTATTTTATTCCTGAAGTGGTAGCAGAGTTTACTTTAAGCCAAGCTATCCATCTCCCCACTATCTTTCTTGAACTCCAAAATGAGGGAGAAAGAATACACCATACCTTGGATGCCCACCGACAACTTGGGCACTATGGTGTTAGAACTAAATCTTTCAGATCTTCAGACCAGTTGTTGATTTTCTTATGAAGGTAAGAGGAAGAGACAAACCTGTGTTAGATAACCACTTGGAAATGCTCTGTTTTAAAACCATTACCTTTTGTTGTTCTCACCACAACAAAATTATTCCACGCAGGGTCAAGGCCAACTCTACCAGGGCCTTAGCTATGATTTTTGAAAATGTTTGGATTCTAGAAGTGTGCTAGAAGCTGATTCATGGTCCTTTATACATACTTTTACAAAGCACTGTAAGCTTGACTCCTTCTCTAGGTCTGTATAAGGCTTTCCAAGGACCATTCTCCAGGGGCTCCTAGACTCTTCTCCTTCTACCTCCCAAATATGGTAAGCTCAAGTAATCTACCCATATAGCTAAGGCTACTGCAGCAGTGATCAGTGAGGACATACTACAGTTGTGCAAGTAAACTTTCCATAACACTAGCTGTTTGAACACTGCTGCATTGTCATCTCCCTCCAAGCTCTCTGAACTGTAGTGTCTAGTTGACATCCCAGAAACACAGTTCTGTGAGATGTCTAGAAAGACTGTTCTCTTAGAATCTCACCCTGTGTAAGATCTCACACCCAAGAGAGATTAAAAGACTCTACAAAGATAAACAAGTTGGCTAAATATGTTAAAATGTGGATACCTTGTTGCCTGCAATGAGCTATAACTGCAGCTAGACATTTTGTCAACACTCATTGTGCAGTGGATAGTCCAAAGTGTAAGGTAGAGAACTGATAATGTGATCCAGGCACACAGAACCGTAAGAAAAGCCTAAAGTCTGGATGAATGGGAATGTGATGATAAGTATCTTTTAAATCTGACTTTACAAGGAAACGTGAAAGAGGAATAAGAGCTGACAGGTTATGAAGTGACATCATTTTGAATTTGGTCACCATCACAAACACGTTTAGGAAAGAAAGATCCAGAACTGGTCGTCAAGCATTTTCTTTCTTTGGCACTGAAAATATAATTGAATAAAACCCCTTTCCAACCTGAGAAGTGGGAACTGGTACTGTCACGCCTTGTTACCTAAATACCCAGTCTTTCAGGGAAGAAAAGTGATATCTTGGACTGATTTTTGCCTTCATGCTCAAAGTGGCCACTGTGTTAAGCTTAAATAAGTCTGTCAACCTTCATGTATTTTTTTATAGACTATGGTAACAAATGTGAGTCTTTTCATCATTGTATGGATGTGCACAGGCAATTAGGATTGTATATTGACATGACAAAATAGACCAGAAGGAATCCTTAGTTATTTGTTTTCTCTGCTTTTAGCAATTTAAGTATCAGAGTCTGTAAAATCACTGTGTCTAAATTGCTTTCCAAGTCTATTAAATTTTGTTATAAAAAACTAGTTTGAAGACCACCAAGCTGACACCACGAAATTTGAATAAATCCAAAAACTGGTCTTTATTTGTAGAAAAAAACACCACACTGCTGTCACGTATCACCACAAGCGCTTTCACTAGGATATTCCTAGCTTTTTCAAAATGTTTTAACAACTTGAAAAAGCTAGGAATATCCTAGCGAAAGCGCTTGTGGTGATACGTGACAGCAGTGTGGTGTTTTTTCTACAAATAAAGACCAATTTTTGGATTTATTCAAATTTCGTGTTGTCAGCTTGGTGGTCTTCAAACTTGTTCTTGGTCCTGTTTTTTCTTTGGTTTTGGTTCAGTTATAAAAAACTAGATGTTAAGTTGTCTATCTCGCCTTCATTCTTGCTGGATGTGTTCGGAGCCGACCTCGGCTCCGACTCGGCCACTCTAAAAGCTCGAGAGTTGGTTCCACCGGCTCGAGGCTCCCCTTATATCCCACAATGCTAGGCGTGAGTTACCTCAGATCTCGTTTGCCGCAACAGCGATCGAGGTGTTTGGTTTCTACCGGCTTCTTGGTGAGTTATTGTAGAGTAAAATTTAGTCTACTTAAACCCCTTTAGTTTAATTATTAACAGGATTGTCCCCTTTTCTCTTCTATTATCCCCCTTTTTCCACAAGAACTCATAAGTTCTTCCCTCGGGCCTTTGGGCCTTTTCCATCCCCTAGTGGTGTGTGTGTGTTTTCTCAAGAATTTAAAACTTTGATAGTGTGTTTTATTTTTTGAGTTTAAACTTGTATAGGGTGTAATCAGTGTGTTTGACTGTGTGTGGTTACACTTCCTTCTATAATGTCTAAAGACTCAAAGGTCTCAGGCTTCAAGAAGTGTGACTCGTGCTGTCAGAAAATGTCTCTGACAGACGGTCACACTTCTTGTGTCTACTGCCTGGGACCTTTACACCTGCAGGACTCCTGCGCTGTATGCCACGGCTTCAGCCCCAGGGTCCTGCAGGAAAGGAAAAACAAACTTATTTTGAGAGGTTTACTTAAGCCTGAGGGTTCCCTTACTGTTCCTTCGGGAAAGCCCTCCAAGGCTTCTAGGTCCTCGGCTCCAGCTTCTGAGCCGAGACCTAAGGCTTCGAAACCTCCGTCTACATCGGCTCCGGCTGGAGCCGATGAGTCTCAGACTGCAGTTTCTGTGGGTTCCTCGGCTCCGGCTGGAGCCGAGGTATTGGAAATTCCTGTGTCGGTTCCGACCAGACCTTCGGGACCGACATCTAGAAAGAGGTCCAGGTCACCGTCCCTTGGCTCCGTTCATTCGGCTCCAGCATCTCCACTGCTGTCTGAACGGAGCCATAGATCTCACTCCTCTAGGTCATCGAGGCTTTCGGACCATGACCTTCAGAGGGTAGTGAGTCGACTTCTCAAGTCCGAGGCACTGGCCCAAATGCTTCAGAGCCCGACTCATCAGTCGATGCCTGACCCTGTCCCTCATTATGTTCCTCCTCCGACTCCGTTGAGCTCGGAGCAGTGGCGTTTCAGAACCGAGACTGTGGTAGCGTCGGAGCCGATACAAATGTCTTCGGCTCCATCGTCGGCTCCGATTTCTTCCTTAGAAGAATCTCGGCGCCGGACTTCCCTCGTCGGCTCCGAGGGGGTGAGTGGCATCGGACCCTTGTCCGACCCCGCTCTCCCTCTGGGGGCTTCGGCGCTGGTGAGTTCGGCTCCGACATCGGCCTCGGAGCCATCACTGTCGGTGCTGAGGGAGGTTTTTAGCTTTTCGGAGCGGGGACCTCTGGCTCTGCCTGACAGGGGTGCGTTCGAGGTCATGCGGAGTGTGTTGGAACCTGGTTCAACTCCACAGTCGGCTCCGTCCGCCCCTCCCTCTTCGGTGCCTCAGGTCAAGTCGACTCACTCCCTCATCCCAGACCGCAGAGAGCCAGCTCCTCAGGAATCCCCTGTGGAGATCTCATCCTCTTCGAGGCCTCTCCTGAATTGGCAGAAGAGCCCCCTCGGAAGAGAAAGTGTAAGAGGAAACACATAGACTCACCTGAGTCCGTCACCTCTGACACGGATTTAGAGGATTCCCCCCGTTCCCCTTCTGAAGATGTCTCATTTGCAGACATTCTAGAAATCCTCAAGCAGAGGGGAAATTGGCCAGCCCTCAACCCTTCGGAGGATGAATCTGTGTACCTTGAGGCGTTTGGCTCTCGCCCTTCCACCTCCTGGGTGTCTCCCCTTGACCCCTCATGCAGGTGGTAGCAAAAAGGCATGGGCGGCTCCTGACTCAGTGGACCCCACCCCAGGAGACCCTCAGAATTTATCACGGCACCAGCGGATAAACAATTTTGACCAAGCGAGTTTCTGTGGATGCTATGGTGGTTGCTGCTGCCACTAAGAAGGAACTAGCTGATCCTTCAGTGCCTGTCCATCCACCTAACAAGGAATCTAGGTCTATGGACAGGTACGGAAGCGGATGTTCTCATCAGCGACCTTTGCAATGCGTCGCTGAACTACCTATGCCATTTTACTCGTCTTCAAAGAGACTTGATCAAAGAAGCGAGTGACATGTTGAAGGATCCTACAGCTGCGGGTTTTCAAGACAAGATGAACACTCAGCTGGCTACCCTGAACTCCATAGCTAACTCCTCCATGCACCTCCTTTCAGTATGCGGCTGATGGAGCGAGCAGGGCCAGAGGGACAGGTGTAGCCTTACGCAGGCATGCCTGGATGCGGCTATGCAACTTTGCGGACCCCTTTAAAACGTCTTTCACTAATTCCCGCTCGATGGATCATCTCTTTTGGTCCTCAAGTGAAAGAAACCTTGACTAGGTGCGAGACGGATGGCAAGACTCTTTCTGCCGTCCGGAGTCCGTTTTCTACTCCTTCTAGGCCTTACCCCAAAGGCCAGAAAAGTGGGAAAATGTGGTTCATAAAACAATCTCAAGGGACTTCACCTGACGACAGAGTCGGTTCCCGCCAGAGGCAGAGGGGAACAACAATGGTAGACGCCGCCCTAGAGGCAGGGGGTCCGCAGAACCAGGGCAGTCGAAGCCTTCTCTGATAAGCCCCTTCAGCAACCTTGAGGTGTTGCCCGACTGCCCACCTTCCGGAGGCAGTCGGGAAGATTGTCACTGTACCCAGAAGCCTGGCTATCCCTAACTCAAGTCAAATGGGTACAGTCCACCATTTCCGAAGGCTATTCCATTCCCTTCGTTCGCATTCCATACCAATCAACAAACCCCTTCCAGATGTTCCACCCGCTCAAAGGGATCTTGCAGCTTTGGAAATTTCAAAGCTGCTTGCAAAAGAGCAATTCAGCCAGTTCCAGCAGACCAGCAAGGATCCGGAATCTACTCCAGGTTCTTTTAGTTCCAAAGAAAACAGGGGACTGGAGACCAATTTTGGAACTCAGTATCTTGAACAAGTCAGTCAAGAAAACAAGATTTCGGATGGTCACGCTGCAGTCCATCCTTCCCCTTTTGGAAAAGGGAAACTGGATGTGCTCTATAGACCTTCAGGATGCGTACTATCACATAAAAATGAACAGACGCTCCAGAAGATTCCTCCGCTTCAGGCTGGGAACCAGTCATTTTCAATTCAGGGCCCTGCCCTTTGGTCTCACCACTGCCCCCCGGGTGTTTACCAAATGCTTGGCAGTGGTAGCTTCTCACATGAGACGTCAAGGATTCCAGGTGTTTCCATATTTGGACGACTGGCTCCTCACAGCTCCCACCAAGCATCTTCTTCTAATGGCCAGGGACTACACCTTTCGCATTTGTCAAAATTTAGGCATTTCAATAAATTGCGAAAAGTCTGTTTTGTCGCCTTGTCGTACTATTACCTTCATAGGCGCAAATCTAGACACAGTCAACATGTCTGCGAGACTAACAGATCAGAGAATAACAGACATACACAAACTGGTCTCGCTCCTCTTCAGCAGCAACAGAATCAAAGCCAGGTTAGTTCTGAAAGTGTTGGGGATTATGGCGGCTGCCATACCTCTGCTTCCATTAGCCAGATTCCACATGAGAATCCTTCAATGGATGCTCTTCACACAATGGTCATACCAGCAACTTCCGATGTCCCACACCATTATGATTACGCAGACATGCAGGAATCATCTTCTGTGGTGGATGTCTTCCCCTCAGCTCTTATTGGGAAGACCCTTTGTCCCTTCCCCTCCGGTTGCTACTCTGACAACGGACGCATCCCTGATCGGGTGGGGGGGGCATTATCAGGGCAGAACTGTCCAGGGCACATGGCAACCAGACGAATGCCACTTGCACATAAATGTTCTAGAGATGAGAGCAGTGCTTTTAGCGTTGCAAGCCCTTCAAGACTCTCTTCCCTTGGGAACAATAGCAATCTAGATGGACAATATGTCTGTAGTGTGGTATATCAACAAACAAGGCGGAACCAGGTCCTACCCCCTGTGTCGAGAAGCACTCAGACTGTGGCAATGGGCGATTTCTTCTCAGCGGTTTCTGATAGCAACGCACATCCCCGGGAAGTCCAATCAAATTGCGGACAAATTGAGCAGAGCTATCCTCATGCCTCACGAGTGGTCTCTGAAAGACTCTGTTGTGAGAGAAATTTTTCACAAGTGGGGTCAGCCTTGCTGCGACCTTTTTGCTACTCCCCAAAACAGCAAGTGCAGAGATTATTTCACCCTATTCCCTTTACCAGGCCAGCCCAGCAGAGGCGCTCTAGTCCAAGTTTGGCCCGGGACTTCTGTATGCATTTCCTCCTTCCCACTAATCTCTCAAGTGATACAGAAAGCTATCGCTCAGAAGGCCTCGTTGATCCTCATTGCTCCTTACTGGCCTCGACAGGTTTGGTTCCCCTTTCTACATCATTTTCTGTTGGAGCGACCTTGGCATCTGGACCTAGTTCCAGATCTTTTGATCCGTCAGTCGGGTCAGTCTCATCGCTCCCTTCCCCTCTGAACCTCACTGCTTGGTTCCTCCAATTCCAACCTTAGCCAGGCTTCCTCAAATATCTCACTCTGTCCGAGATATTTTGATAGCTTCCCATAAATCTTCCACTCGAAAGATTTATTTGAGTAAGTGGAAACGTTTCGCCTATTGGGCTCAAGGAAGGGACATAGATCCTTTCACTGCTTCCATCCAAATGGTCCTTGATTTTCTAGCTGAACTCTTCCATGCAGGTTCATCTCCTTCTACTCTTAAAGTTCAATTGGCAGCTATTTCTAACTTCCATGTGGGCATTTCAGAGTCTGCCATCATGTCCCACAAGCTTTGCAAAGCCTTTTTGAAGGGAGTTTTTCTACTCAGACCTCCTATAAGAAATCCTCCTCCTCCTTGGGACCTAAATCTAGTTCTTTGATTCTTTCCCCTTTCGAACCTGCAGCCTCCTGTTCTTTAAAATTGCTATCATGGAAGACACTCTTTCTGGTAGCTATTACTTCAGCTAGAAGAGTTTCAGAACTTCACGCACTCAGCTGTCGACCTCCTTATCTGTTGTTCCATAAGGACAGGGTATCTTTACGAACCAACCCGTCTTTTTTACCTAAGATAGCCTCGGCGTCTAACCTAAATCAAAGCATTGACCTCCCTGTGTTTTTTCCAGAATATTCTAACAGGTCTGAACAAAAATTGCATTGGCTAGATGTTCATCGTCAGTTAAGGTACTATTTGGATAGAACCAAACAATTCAGAAAATCTGACCAGCTGTTTGTCTCTTATGCAGAAGGCAGAAAGGGACTTTCAGTTTCAAAGGTATCATTAACTAGATGGCTAACATCTCTGATTTCCCTTGTTTATGAAATTAGACACCAAAAGCTGCCTAACAAACCTAAAGCCCATTCTACCAGAGCTTTGGCTACTTCTATAGCCTTCCAAGACAGACTGCCTATTGACACCATTTGTGCAGCGGCTACTTGGGCTACTCCTCACACTTTCATTTCTCATTATAAGTTGGATTTAGCTTCTAGGCATAGAGCTAACTTTGGTTCCACTGTTCTCAAGAGTCTGTTCCGTTAGGCCACCCAGGACAAGGTGCTAGGGACGCGGTCCCATCCAGCAAGAATGAAGGCGAGATAGACAACTTAACATATAGAAGTTATGTTCTTACCATAACGTTCCATGTTAGTTGTCTTCTTCTCGCCTTCTTCTTGCGTCCCACCCTCCTTCCTCCTGGCCTGGACAGACCTAGAGGAGTTTTGATTGTGACCTCTCTTTCTACCACCTCTTTACTTTAGGTATATGCTCTGCTGTGCATATTTCCTAGATCAGGATGTAGGTCACCCTTTCTTCACCCTTGTTTATAGAGGTGGATTTTGTTTCTAGTTGCAGGTTGCAAGGCAAAGACAGAATATTAAAGAAAATAGTCAGATATCTTTCGTAAGGGATGTCAACAACAGCCTGCTCCTCATTCCACAAGACATCAAAGACAGACTGAAGGAATACTTCCAGCAGCTTCTGACTGAAGAAGCCCTCCACAGAAGCTGTACTGCCTCATACACAGCCTATGGTGAAAGAGGAGGAGCCCACCCTAGAAGAAGTAAGAACAGCACTAAGGAAAATGAAGTTGGGGGAAGCAGAAGGCTCAGATGAGGTCAGAGCACATGTGATCAGGATGTTGGGTGAGATGGGGGAGAAATGGCTTCTCACAGCAGTATGAAGAGAAAGGAGTATTCCAAATGACTGGAGAATAAGTATACTAGTGCTAGTGTACAGGAACAAAGGGGGCATTCATAATTGTGGGCAGTATAGAAGTATAAAACTCTCTTGTCCCACTACATGAAAGTTCTGGAGAGGGTGATAAGTGAATATTCAGAAAAGCAGAAAGTAAAATGGAAGATGAGCAGTTCAGATTCACATCAAGATGCGGGACAACATAATGCGGTGACACAGACAGTTGAGAAGACGTTAGAGATGAGTTCAACTGGGCTTTCCTACACTTACAGAAAGCATATGACAACTTTCCAGAAAAAGCTGATTTGAGCAGTCCTGTGGTGGTTTGAAGTCCCAGAAACACTGGTAGAATTAGTATAGGCTATGTACAAGGTTTCATTCAATGACTACAAATAATGTTTGGTCTCACAGAGAGCTTCCCAGTGGAAGTGAGTGTGCAACAAAGTTCAGCCCTGAGCTTCATTGTTCGTACTTGTGGTAGACTACAGTGGCAGGAGGTAACAGATCAGCAGAGTTGCTGTATGCAGACAGTGTGACATTTCAGGAAGA
The DNA here is from genome assembly GCF_019279795.1 of Protopterus annectens. Classification (NCBI taxonomy): domain Eukaryota; kingdom Metazoa; phylum Chordata; order Ceratodontiformes; family Protopteridae; genus Protopterus; species Protopterus annectens. Next base: position 584,687,636 of record NC_056732.1, read on the forward strand.
CTGAGCAAGAATTTCAGCAAAGGATAGGGGAATGGAATGCAAAACTGAAGACACAGGGGTTGAACCCAATGCAATTAAGACAGCTGTAATGGTAGCAAATGGGGAAATCAGAAGAAGCTGAGAACTGAGATGGCCTGTTCCATGGTTTTCTATTCTAACAGCTTCCTGTATCTGGGAAGAGTGGTTGAGGAGAGGGGAAGTTTTGAATGAGGAGGTCAAAGCTGGATTCAGAGGGGCTTCAGCCAACTGGCACAAAGTGTCAGGGGTAGTGTATGATAGAAGAATGCCAAAGAAGCTGAAAAGTAAGGTATACAAAACAGTGGTGAGACCAGTACTACTTGTATGCCACAGAAGCCTGGGCAATAAAGGCAGAGCAGTCGAGGAAGCTAGAGGTGATGGCGAAGAAGTGTCTGAGACAAGTGATAGAATGCACACTGTTGGACAGATGAAGAAATGAGGACATCTGAGCAGAAGCCAAAGTTGCTGCAATTGCAGAGAAGTTCAAAAAGAGAACAGATTATGGTCGCTTGGGTACATGTGCAGAAAAGCAGAATACAATCTGGTGAAGATTTGGGACAGACAGGAAGAAGGCAAGAGGAAATGAGGGCATCCAGCAAACAGGTGGATAGATTTTGTGACAGAAGACCCACGACAGACTGGCATGATTTTCCAAGAAGGTAGTAGCATTAAATCGAGAGAGAGAGAGAGATGGTGACCGTTGATATGACACCCTGAACCCATGAGGAAAAAAATGATAAGGGGGGGGGGGGGTTGATGAAATCATTTCCAAGTTTTGTTTTGCTTTGTTTTGGTTGTGACGTCTGGTTATTATCCCACCGGACAGCCACCAATTAATGTGATGTCCAGATAATATCCCACTGAACTGCCACCAAATAATGTGACGTCCCACTGTCCTGGGCAGTAACTAAGGAGATTCAGTCCTCACTACTGACTTCAGTGTGAGATGTCACTTAAACAGGAGTAATATTCCACAACTGTGGTAGTGAAAAACGGGGATTCCAACCACAGTAACCACCAATAACAGAAGAAGGCTGGAAGGAAGCACTCAGGTTCACAATTTCTTCAAGGTTTAATGGCACAAGCAGTAGATAAGCAAAACACAACAGGAACACGCTGTATAACCTGGGACTGGACTGTATACTTCTGACCACCCCTAGTATAACTTCTTATTACACAATTCAGAGCAATGTGCCCCAGTTTAAGACCTCTGATATACTCACACTTAAATTAAATCTTACACATCCAAACACTAATTTCCTGCTGTGTTCCTTCCCCAAAATAATATGGTAATGCAGCCACCAATCAGTGTCTTCATGTCCTTCTAAAGGGGTGTCCAATTTTAAAAATTTAAATATCGAAACAAATAGTAGTAAATGACCTAAGCAGCCAGGCTTTCAGAGTGGCTCGGGAAGTTATCAAGGCAAGTATAAGCACTCTGAAATCGCCAAAGAAAAAGACTGATTGTCCAGCCACAATGTAAATTAATAAAAAAAATTCAATATTGAGCAAAATGATTAAAAATATAAAACAGTAATTCCCAGTAAACAAACAGAACTCATTCACTAGAAAAAAATGAAATCAGTACTATAGGCTAGACATCCAACATTCAGAAAAACTCTAACTGATCTAGTTGATTAGTTATAATTTCCTAACTAACTAAAGATCACTGTCCTTGATCTAAAGTAAATTACTACAACAGAGCAAAGGCAGGCTTACAGTTCTTGGCGAGTCATTTTTGGGTTTCCACCGCACAGTTCTACTGATTTCTGTAACTGACTTCTGACAACTGATGTAAATGACTTTGTCAGGCTCTTTTATACACTAGCCTGTCAACTGTTCCAGTTCTAATTTCCATTTCATATTTTTAAATTCAGCCAACCGCTGTTTTCTAAAAGTTCCTCCCGGTCTTTCAGCTTCTGACAGTAACACATAGCAAATGTCAACATTCCGATGACATCTGCTGATCAGCTGAATCTGAGACAGTTTGCCTTTAGAATCTCTCTTCACAACCCTGCACAGTTATATAAAAGGACACAGTTCAAGTCCCCAAAACACTGTTCAAATAGGTTCTTGCATCTATCTACAGTAACATAGCTAGTCATGCTGGCACACAATACACAGGTCAATCTGAAACCGCATACAAAAAAAAAAAAAAAACAGCCAGACATGCCAGCACATACAAGTGTCCAATTTTTTTCACATCTCAAGTAAATAATAAAAAAGAGCAGGATTTTTTTAGCTTGAAGTGGTGAGCTATCTGTTTTAGCATTAAAAGAACTTGATACTGCCATACTTTCTTTGAAATAATTCTGGAGTGAATCCTTCAGTTTGGGTGTTATTTCTGTGTTCTTAATTATTCATTTCTGTACTAAATATAAAACTTGGCAAATTGCTGTGATAATCCTGTTCTTTGTTTCACTGAATGACTTATTGTAAATTGTATTCTTTTAACACAGAAGACAACATTGAGCCTAATCTGCCATGTAAGTGCTTTTAACGTTCTAAATTCTCATCATCCCTGACCTTTGTGCACTCATCCTATGCTCTTAAAAGCATGTTTGGCTTCCTTCTGTGTAACACATTCTGGTATTTCTCTGCATGGGACCACAATCCTTTCTGTGCAGAAGTACTTTTTCAGATTAAGAGTAGTATTCTCTATAATTTACCACCTATAGTGCCTTCTTCTCATTTTGACCCTTCACATCTTCAGTCTCTGGACAATACCCTTCCCTTCCAACCCATATATCCTCCTGTTATTTTTGCAGCTTGATGGAGTATCGGTCCTTATAATGTGCTGCTTATGTCCTGTCTCATTCCTATTCATTGTGATGTTTCATATTTTCAGTCTCCGGTCATAACCTTTCCCTCCATCCAACACACCTGTCTTGCAGTTTTCATCTGTTTTCACCAGCCTGACATGCCTTTTCTTGTTTGGCCTCTGAAATTCTAGACTGAGTTTAAGGTGTGGTCTGACGCATGTGCTTTATAACGAGAGCACGGTTTATTTGCTTTTGGATGGCAGTCCCATGGATGATGTGCCTTGACATTCTGTTTGCTGCCATGGTACTCTTTCTTGGCTCATGGTGGTCTGGTTGGGGAGTTTCATGACTCGCTTGCCACTTTGGGCTGTCAAGGAGAACTCATTCTGGCTTCATTGTTATTTGAATTTCAGAATTTTGCAGAGATCTGTTGTGACTCCCATAGCTTTTCAGTTTGCTTCCACTATGTGATATAATTTAAAGGAGAGGTTTGAAATATCATTGCTTTATATGTGATACATAGCTATATCTCTTGATGTTATGTAGTCCTAACTTGCCGTAATTCTTGCTGGATGGGTTCAGAGCCAATACTCTGCTCCGACTTGGCCGAGAGCTTTTACTGGCTAGAGGCTAACCCCTGTCCCAGGGTCCCTCACTGCAATTCCCCAGGTCTTGTTTGCTGTGAAAGCTTTGATGTTGTGTCTTACTGGCTCGTTGGCTAAGTAACAGTTTATTTACTAAATTTAGTCCTTTTTCTTGACCTTTACTATCCCTTTTACAGTCTTTAATGCTTTATCTCTTGTGTAACTGTTATTGAGAGTTTCTGACCCCTATTCTTCCCCCTAGGATTGTACGGCTCATTTAAGTTAGAGGGCCATAGTGCCCTTTTAAGTTAGAGGACCCTTCCTCCCCGAGTGTCTCTTATAAAAAATAAATAAATGAATAAAACTTGTATAACTCCTCTCTTCTTACTATCCTTTGTCGGTAGTTAGTACTTGGTTATTGTTATTGTTGCTTGTCTAGCTAGTCTATAGTTTGTCAGTATGTCTAAAGATAAGGATAGAGAGCATAAGGATCATCGCCCTTCGGGGTTTAAAAAGTGCGATAGATATTCACAAAAAATGTCTCTAACAGACAGTCACACAGTTTGTGTGTACTGTTTAGGTGAAGCTCATTTGCAAGAGCCCTGTACCTTTTGCCATGCGTTTAGCACCAGGGACTTGAATGAGAGGAAATGAAAACTTATTGATAGGGGTCTTATGACCAGTTCCCTCCAGGAACAGCTGGAACTCTGTCAAGCAGCTCCTAAGTCTATAAAGCGAAAATCTTCTGCCCCAGCTTGGGAGCCATCAAAAAAGACCAAAACGTCGGAGCCAAGGAGTTCTGGCTCCGATTCAGCTTCTTCCACATCGGTACCATTGGTCTCCTCGGTGCCGAGGCAACATTTTGATGATGTCACCCACCTTGAGATCTTCTGTTTTAGAGAGGAGGAGATCTCCTTCTGTTTCCACCAGATCCTCCAGGACACTAACAGATGAGGACATCGAGCGGTTGGTGAAGAGGTTGCTTTCTGATCCAGCTTTGGCAAGGAAATTGGCCCCTCCGGACCCAAAGGCTTTGGAGCCGACCCCCTTACCTGCCACTGTTCCTCCTCCGACTGCTTCGCTCTCTGAGCCTATTACTTCAGCTTCTTCAGTCTTCGACCCGTCAGTTCTGGGGATCCAGCCTGCTTCCTCGGAACTGATTACTCTATCCTCGGTGGCTCAGTCTGGAGCCGAGGGATCTGGGAGCCAACGCTCTCGAGTCGACTTTGAAGGGGGACAGTCACCCTGGCTTTTCTTTGGAACCGACCCTCCCTCTCGCTGTCTCAGCTCGGCTCCCACTTCTGCTTCGGAGCTGTTCCCCCTTGCTAGGAGCAGACCATCCGTCTTCTCGGAGCAGCGGTCTTCTTCACAGTAGGGAGGAATGGCTTTTGAAGCTATAGAGAAGGCTTTATCTTCTGCTAAAGCCATACCTTTGGAACCTGTGTCCCACCAGCAGCAGGCAGCAACCTCTTCCCCCCTGCCACACACACAGCGTAGGGAACCAGAGACCCAAGCAGCCCCCATTGGAGATGCCCCCTCTTCCGAGACCTCCCCAGGTTATACCACTGGAGAGCTCCCTCGGAAGAGACTGTGTAAGAGGAAGCATGTTGACTCACCTGAGTCTGTCAATTCTGACACTGATTTAGAGGAATCAGAAGGGTCCCCTAGATCCCCCTCTGAGGATGTCTCCTTTTCTGTCATCCTAGAAATCCTTAGACAGAGGGCTGATTGGAAGACCTCTAACCCTACAGAGGATGAATCACTGTATCTTGAGGCCTTTTGTTCCTGACCTTCCACCTCCTGGGTGACACCGCCTTATGACCAACTCTTGGGGGTCATATCACGGAAAGCCTGGACCTCCCCAGACTCAGTGGAGCCCGTCCCGAAGAGGCCAAATAAATTTATGACAACACCTGAGGATAAGACTTTCCTTAACAAAGGAGTTCCCGTTGATGCTATGGTGGTAGCAGCGGCCACCAAGAAGGAGTTATCTAAAACATCTAATATCCATCCTCCTAACAAGGAGTCCAGGATGATGGATAGGTGTGGAAAGCATACCTTCTCTTCAGCAGCATTTACATTAAGATCGCTGAATTACCTTACCCATTTTACTCGTCTTCAGAGGGATCTCCTGAAGGAGTTATGAGATGCCCTCCAGGGTTCAGTAGCTCCGGGTTACATGGATAAGGTTTCTGCACAGTTCTCCACCCTTACATCGATAGCTAACACCTCCATGGGGCTGATATCATATGCAGCAGATGGAGCGAGTAGAGCAGCCGCAGCAGGAATATCCCTCAGGAGACATTCTTGGATGCGTCTTTGTAATGTCACAGAATCCTTCAAGTCTTCCTTCACTAACGTCCCCTTTGATGGTTCATCTCTTTTTGGACCCCTGGTGAAAGAGACTTTGACCAGGTGCGAGCAGGAAGGGAAAACCTTATCTGCCGTCTGAGTCCGTTTCTCCCTACCGTCTAGACCCTATCCCAAGGGTAATATGGGAAAGAAAATGTGGTTCCGTAAATCCCAAAAAGGTTTCCCTCAGGCACAAGGTCAACCCTCCCCTAGGGGCAGAGGAGGAGGATATAATGGAAGATGCCGCCCTCACGGCAGAGGAGGTTTGCAACTTCAGGGAGACAGAGAAACCTTCTCTGATTGTGCCTTCTATCGCCCCTGAGGGGTTGCCCAACTGTCCGTCTTTGGAGACAGTCGGGGGTCGTCTGTAGCTGTACCCAAGCACCTGGCTAACCATTTCACAAGATCGTTGGGTACACACCATAATATCCAGAGGTTATCTGAACCTCCAACAAACCAGTCTCTACCAGATGCACCACCCATTCAACTAGAACGTACAACACCGGAGGTCATCTCGTTGCTGCAAAAAAGAGTCATCCAAGAAGTCCCCGCAGAGCAAATAGGATCTGGAACTTACTCTTGATTCTTTTTAGTTGCTGACATGTTGCCTGCTCACCCCGACTAACACTAAGCTAACAAAAGAAATAAAACAATTGTGATCTGAACTCTGAATGTACACTGCGTGGCTGTTAGTACAAAACACTTGATCACTGTACATAAGCTAGAGGAATTCGCTCTGCCCACACCACTACAAGCCAATTAGTGTGTGAAGTAGATCCCACCACTGCCAAACACTTGTGACAACCGTGCCCTGGCAGGAGCCTCAATCCTCACCACTAACACCAGGGAAGTTGTCTCATAGAAGAGAAAAGGATAACTAATGCACACAGTAAAGTACAATTTCCCTTAAGTGCACACAGAGATCACAGTCTCGGGCTGGTTGCTCCCTTGCTCACCAGGTCCCCAATAAGACTCCCCACTGGCACAGCTATAGGGTCCAGGTCTCAGCCAACCTGGGCAAGCTAAAACCTCCAGTACCCTCTCTGTCCAACCAGTGCTTCGTGTCCCTGCCAAGTAGCTGACACAACACACACACACACTTTGAGATAAGTGTTTATACAACTTCACAGGCACTCCTGGGAAAGGCTAACACAGATTCTCCAGCTGTGCCCCTTTACCCAGACTATACAGTAGTAATTACTGCCACCACCCAGTTAATAATAACTACTAAAAGGCCCTTAAAAGGGTGTCCAATTATTACTGTGCAATATTATTATCCAATGGTAGTGTGACTAACTGTCAAGGCTTACTTTAGAGTGGCCTATTACAATAACCTCTATAAATATGCAGTGTACTCTAGAGCTTATCTCTACACAGATCTGCCACAGGTAGAAGGTCTTAAAAATGTTTAATAATAAATAATTAAAACACAAGACAAAACTACTACACCACAGAGATATCTAAGAGTTGAGATCACACAGAACTTAAAATAATACAGTAGGGCAGGTCTGATTTCAAAGAAAAATACCTAATTAATCTTTACTAGTTTTAAATATTCCTACAAGAAATCACAGTGCTAAAACTTACATGTGAGCACAAGGCAGAGTGCTGATAAGTTAGATGTCCAAAGTCAAAATGCTTCTTCTCTTGTGAGAAATCGTATTTAAAACATTACTAACAAACATGTTTGCTGTGTCCCTCCCCAAATTACATCATTTTTGACACTTAGGTGGCAAACAAACTGCATTATTTAGCAATCTAACACCTGCACAGAAACTTACAATAATAGACGACATTTCACATATACATTCTAGCAGAAACTAGAGCAATAAAGCACCTTCCACATATAAATTCTGGTCGTAAACTTTAGCCTTAAAACAGTGGGCATGAAATCTTCATCCAGCCACCCTGGAGTCGAATTCTAACATGAAAGGGTCACAACATGCTTCACTGGGCCAGTAGAGTGCAATGTTGTCACATATTTTGCAGTACCACATTTAACAGTGTTAAACATTCAAGAAAACATGCCTGTATTTTACATTTATTTACAAATGCCAGAATTATATATCAAACTCTATTTGACTAGGCTGGCAGCCTTTGCCCAGCTCTCCCCAATCGTCACACCAGAGACGAGACTCTATCCTTGTGTGCCAATCTAGGCATCACAGTCAACCTAAAAAGTCAGCTTTATCTCCTTCGCAGCACATTATATTCTTAGGCTCAAAAATAGATTCAACCACCATGTCAGCAAAACTAACACCAGAAGGAGTAGAGTCTCTACGCAATCAAGTCAGATCCTTGCTAAACAAGCAAAACGTTCAGGGACTATGGCTTCCTCCATCCTACTAGTTCCTCTAGCTCGTCTACACATGAGGATACTTCAGTGGCTGTTAGTTGCCCAATGATCGATGCAAGACCTTCCATTATCTCATCAGATTTTTATAACAAACACCTGCAAGAAGGAGCTGACATGGTGGCTGCACACAGAACAAGTTCTCCTAGGTCATCCACTTGTTCCTCCCCAAAAGAAAGCAGTTTTCACCAAGGACACTTCCCAGATAGGGTGGAGGGGGCATTATCTGTGAATGACTGTCCAAGGTACTTGGCAGAACCACGAGAACCACTTGCACATCAGTGTTCTGGAGATGAGAGTGGTGCTGTATGCATTGCAAGCACTTCACAGCTCCCTTCCCACCGGGGCAATTGCGATCCAGTCAAACAACATGTCTGTCATGTGGTACATAAACAAGCAAGGGGGAACCAAATCTTACCCGCTTTGCCGAGAGGCCTTAAGAGTTTGGAAATGGGCGATGGACACTCCTTGCTTTTTGGTAGCAATGCACATCCTGGGGAAATCCAATGTAATAGCAGACACTCAGCCAAGCAATTCTGATGCCTCACGAGTGGTCCCTGAATCCAGAAGTTGCAAAAGAGATCTTTCACAGATGTGGCCAGACTTGCTGCAGCCTATTCATTACTTACCTGAACACCAAATGCAGCAGCTACTTTGCCCTCATTCCCCATCCGTGGATGTCACCCAGGGATGCTCTAGTCCACGATTGGCCCCTGGGACTTCTTTATGCCTTTCCACCTTTCCCTCTCATCCCAAAGGTAATGCAAAAAGCAAAACAGTTGAGGAGTTCCCTGATCCTCATTGCTCCTTACTGGCCTCTACAAGTATGGTTTCCCTTCCTGTGGCCCTACCTGTTGGAGGAACCATGGTTTCTGGACCCATCTCCAGACCTCCTGATTCATCAATCGGGGCAGTTCCATCCCTCACACTCTCAAATTGACAGCATGGCTGCTCCAGTTCCACAAATAGCCAGGTGTATTCCCCTATCTCCTTCTGTCAAACACATTCTGATCTCATCCCATAAACCTTCCACTCAGAAACTGTACTCCAGCAAATGGAAAATGTTTTCTATTTGGGCTACAAACCTAGGCTTAGATCCATATATGGCTCCTACAGAATCTATTCTATTCTTTTTAGCGTCAATTTTTCATGAAGGAGCTGCAGCCGCTATAGTCAAAGTTCAGTTAGCTGCCATTTCCAATTTCCATTTTGGCTCATGGGAAACCCGATCATGTCACACTGCTTGTGCAAATCCTTCTTAAAAGGAGTTCTTCTTTTCAGACCTCCAATCAAACAGCCATTAGAACCCTGGGACTTAAACTTAGTCCTCTCGTCTTTAATGTCTGCACCCTTTGAGCCCTCCTCTTCATCAGACCTGAAATTGTTGTCGTGGAAAACACTATTCTTAGTAGCCATAACATCTGCTAGAATCTCAGAACTGCAAACTCTTACTATTCGACCGCCTTACATTATTTTTCACAAGGACAGAGTCACACTCAGGACAAACGCTTCCTTTCTTCCCAAGGTATGCTCAGAGCACAATCTGAACACCACTATTGAGCTACCAGTGTTTTTTCTGAACCACTCTTCTGAGTATAGACTACATCAGTTAGACGTTCACATAATTCTGAGATTTTATTTACACAGGACTAAAGAATTCAGAAAATCAGATCAATTATTTGTTTCCTTTTCTGACAAGAATAAGGGCTTGCCAAGGTTACTCTTTCAAAATGGCTTTCGAATTGTATTTCCTTTGCTTATCAAATTGCTGGCAAACAATTACCCATTGAAGTCAAAGGCCATTCTATTAGAGCTGTATCTACTTCATGTGCCTTTAGATCTAGGCTCCCAATTGATACTATTTGCGCAGCAGCTTCTTGGGCAAGACCACATACTTTTGTCACCATTACAAATTGGATTTGGCCTGCTGGGACAGGTCATCCTTTGGGTCCACTGTGCTGAAGAGTCTTTTCGCTTGAGCCACCTGGGATAAAGGTGCTAGGGACGCTGTCCCATCCAGCAAGAATTATGGCGAGATAGGACTACATAACATAAAAAAGTTATGTACTTACCATAACGTTCCATGTTTGTAGTCCATCTCTCCTACATTCTTGCGTCCCTCCCTCCAACCCCCTTCCTGTTTCTGAAAGATCTGGTGGACTATTCTGGTGTTGTCTGACCTGGTTTTTAGTTGTCCACCTGGCATGGATTATATTACAAAATGTCTTCTCTGTATGTATACAGCTCTGATATTTCATACCTTTAGGTACTTATTGCTTTCTTGCAAACAAGATCTGGGGAATTGACGTGAGGCACCATGGGATAGGGATTAGCCTTGAGCCAGTAAAAGCTCTTGTGCTTTAGTAATGGCCGAGTCGGAGACGAGTATTGGCTCCAAACCCATCCAGCAAGAATGTAGGCGAGATGGACTACAAACATGCAACGTTATGGTAAGTACATAACTTCATTTTTTTTGTGGAATGTATTCTTATCCTTACTATGTTGGAGGACATCTTGGAACTCCATCCTGGATTGAATAAATATTGGTCAGTTCATGCTAAATCTTGTTGTGAGATGTAGGCTGTGACTATGCTTGCATCGGTTTAGATTTTTCACAACTGTGTCTTGCACAGTTAACATTTTTACATGTTTAGCCTATACTTGTAAACTGTGAGAAATGTGTGTAGTTATTGCTTGTATCTGATATGACAAACTGTTTACCTGTAAAAAGGTCCCTTATAGGTCCATAAAAATTTTATACTTTCTCTCCTGTTTTTACACGTTATTGAATTAGAGATAAAGGAGGAAAAAGGGTTATGTAACTTGTCATTTTTTTTTGTCAGATTGGCAATTCTGAAATTTATGCTTTGCCATAGTGCCACACAGTTACGTTTGGCCTCCAAAGTCGACAGCAATCATTGTCAGCAATAGTATATTTTCTTTTAATTCAAATGAATATGCTATTTGGGGTAGAAACAGGAGTATAGTGAAGTTTGTAAAGTTTCTGCATGTTTGATGTATTTGTCAATGACATGTTTAAATTTCAGCCACAGCTTCTTTCCTCATTCTTGGATATGATGATAGTAACAATTGAAACTTTATAAATTCATTTGCAAGTGAGGCATACATTTCAAAGGTAACACTACTTGGAAATGAATTGACAATATCTCTTGTTGTTCAGTCATGACCCAGAGAGAGATGTTCTTAAATTGTACAATTTCCTCCTTTTTTTGCTTAGTTTAAAATCAAGTTTTCCTAATAGGTTGAGCTGCGGATCATAGCGACATCTTTATCTTTATTTAGCTGTACTGCAGTGTGACTTGCTGTTCTGTGCTTGACTGTTGCTGATCTCTGCCTGCATTTGCTTTTTCCCACCCATCTGCCCTATTCCTGCTATGCTTTTAAACTTAGTGGCTTTTGAGTAGCCTACCCCCTACTGTAAATCTGACTTTGAACACTCTCCCAGTGTCATCTCATTAGCTCATTGTACTGAGCACTGAGAGATCAGTGGAGAGGGACACCCTCCCCCCTTAGACTTGAATTATCTTTTGTTGCCTACCTTCCCACTTACTGCAAAAATGCACTTTATTCAGCTGCTTTTACTATATTTGTGCGTATTCTTAGTTTACTTTTGCTGCATGTTCTTAGTGTTCAGTTGCATTTAATCTGCAGCATTTATGACTTTTTGTTAGTAGCCTGATTACATGTTAACTGTTTTTCTAAGCCTCCTGGTTCTGATTTAAGCACTTGAGCTCCAAACTAATTATCTTTCATTAAGAAGGCTTGTGGTCTACACTCTTGTGGCAGGAGAGGTAGCTTACACTCATTTGAGTTGAGAATTGCTGGTTGAAGGCTTCTTGTGTCTGTTCTAAAAGTGTCTGTGTTCTGATTTAAGCACTTGGTCTACACTCTTGTGGGTAGGAGTGGATAGCCTTTGCTCTTCTGAACTGGGAATTGCTGGTGTAAGTCTTTTATTGTGCTTTTATTTGATTGGGTAGAGCCGTAGCTTGTTTAAAATTTGAATCTCTGTGCCTGAGGCATTTAGCAACATTTGGTGAACAAGCTAGTTGAGAAATAGTGTGTTACTGTTTTGGCACTTTTTTTTTTGCTGCATTAACTGAGTGTTTCTGTGTTGAATATCTGCACTTTTTGACCTTTTTACAGTCTTGACTTGGAGCTGCTGCTGTCCCCACAGTGGTACCTAGTAGTGATCTATATTGACACCAGAATCCCGCTGCGTAATTCCCCCTTGCAATTGGTGTAGATGCTGATCTCTCACAGTTTAAGGTGTCCTTGTATCACTGTTGCAGTATTCTTAACCTGTTGCAGTATTCTTAACCTTTGGGATCTCCTGCCCAGGATAGCCCACCATCAGCCAATATACAAAAGCTTTTAGATCTTATATATGCTGTATGTCACATGTATGCTCCCTGCACGGAATGTAGTGCGTAAAGGTGATATATGGACACAGTTACTTAGAACTTCTTTGCTGCTAGTCTGAATGGCATCATCTTTTATTGGTCTGAACACCCTTTGATATGCTGATACCTTGCCATCAGATAAGTTGCTGCAGTGGGGTCTTTTTTTTCTTTCTTTCTTTCTTACTGTTGGCCTTGTTTATTTTGATTACCTGGAGTTCATGTTAACCAAGAATGGAAAATGTCTGTCTGGGTGGCAGATTCCCCATAAGGATCATCATGCCTCTCTTGTTTAGGTGCTTCCCACGACCATACTTCCTGTAGTATTTTTAAGGCATTTTGCTGAAGAACCTCAGAAGCTGCTTGCCTTCGCTGGCCATCTATCTCAAGAACCGGTGGCTTAAACAGTTGGCCCAGAGTAGCTTGGTGGAATGTGTTAACCCTGATGTACTACTGTTGAGCAAGAAGACCAATAAATCTCTGCTGGATTCTTTGGCTGCCCAACCTCCACTGGACATCACTTTCTAGAAGTGGGTGATAGTCCTGAAGGCAGTCTGGTGTTGACTTCAGATTCCTCTGCAACAACTCAGTCAGAGGCCAGCATGGAGCCTTCCTTTCAAACATACTATGAGGCTTTGCAGGCTCCTGTTCTGGATATAGAGTGAAAAATGCTGTTGGTGATCTTGGAGGGACCTAGAGGGATTCCACAGATTATGGTCAGGGGAGAGGTTTAGAATACTCTTATTGAATCTCATCAAGGGCCAGAACCTCTAAGGTTTGTTAGGGCTGACATCCCTACCAAGAAAAAACAGAAGCCTAAACATTCTTCTGTTCTTCCTATGGAACCTCAGAGGGAATGGCAGGAGTTAACTCAGGACCTGCTTAATGTTTTAATGACCCTAAAGCCTCTCCAAGGGGTTTCTGTACTTAATCCACCTTGGACTTCAACTACTTGTAAAAGGTCTAGACAACCTGATTCCTTGAATGAGGATTCTGGGTCTAATGAGGGGTCTTGGTCTTAATATTCTCAGATGCTGCCATCTTTAGCTTATGGTTCTGATAAAGAGGAATCCATTTGCCCTGAGTCTTCTTTGGAGGAGCTGTCTTTTGGGGACACAGTACCCAGAATGATGGAATTCTTTAAGTGGGATTCTTCTCAGGTGTCTGATATCTAGAAGAGGTATTATGGTTTGCTTCAGGTGGAGATGGCTAAACATTCTGCAGCATTTTCTGTGTTGCCTGTTTTATTAGACACCTTTATAGCTGCCTCTAAGACTCCTGATTCTCATCCCCCTGTTGCTAAGAAACCTAAGAGATTCTCTAATGTTCCTGAGGATTGTCTATTCCTGTTTGGTTCTCTAATGTTCCTGAGGATTGTCTATTCCTCTTTGTGTCCTTGCTGATCCTGCTGTGGTGTTGGTCTCCTCTGACAAGTCTTTTAAGATTTTGCCCTCTACCAAACCCCTGCCTTCGGATAAGGATAGTAGATATGCTCCGGCCTTGATTGCCCAGGCTTGTCAGGTTATTTCTGACCTACCTAATTTCATAGGTGTTTACTAGGCTAATGACCACAAAGGCCTTTTTAAGCCTGCCAGGCATCCCAAATCTCTGACAAGTTCTAATACCCTTGATAAGTGGAAGCATGGGCCTGGGAGATGAACTATTTACAGGTTACCTGTGTCCATTAGAGACAAGTGCCAAACCAGGGATGAATTTCCAGTTTCCCATCCAATTGTCCAAGTTGCACTTGAATTAGGTTAAGGAGGAACTCTGCTTCACATGGATGGGGAAGGCTGTTCCATAGACTGGGTAGTCTCTGGGATACATACATATCTCTCCAGCAGGTCCTATTTATATCATAGGCAAGGTTTAAGTCTTTAGAATGGGTAATTCTGGTGCTGTTTGTTTTGTGGATATGCAGGAGGTCCATCAGAGTGGTGTCTGGCAATGCCCTGTATGGCAGGCAAAGATCTCCTCTCAAAAGCCTGTAGGAGACACAATACAGGGATAGGGCTTGAGGCAGTCTGCATAGGACATTTTTCTTATGCCCTGTATTCTTTGTGAGGAACGTCTGTGGACGTTCCAGCTATTGGCTGTGCCCAGTTAGGTACATACCAAGGGGTGCATTATACTCGAGTAATAGGTCTGATGAATGCTGAATACAGTGGAACAATGACTTACTTGGTCTTTGATGCCGTACCTTTGTTTAAAAGTTGTGCAACACGGAAAGATTTTTTCATCACTGTAGACGCATGATGGTCAAAGGCTAGATTACTATCTATGTGTGTTCCTAAGTCCCTGACTACTGGGTCAACTCTAAGGGGTGTGTTGTCAATATGATAGTTACCAAGGATGGATAACTTCTCAAAGGATACTATTATGCATTTCTTGACATTTAGTTTTAGTCCATGGCTCTGACACCAGTTGGTTGTCTGTGTCAGCCTCTCCTGGAGAACATTTGTTTTAGTGTGAGATTCAATGACAGCTCTTAATTTGCAATCATCTGCAAAATTAATCAGTCAGAGACCATTGACATTGGCCTTGACTTCTGAGAAGTAAATGTCAAAAAGGAGCAGTCCAAGGACTGATTCCCAAGGGACTCCACTTGTGAGTGTCCTCTTTGTAGAGATGGACTCTCCAATTTTAACTTCCTGGGTACTGTCTTTGAGCCAGTTGGCTATCCACTGGTTGAAGTATGGGTTTGTACCTAACCTCTTGAGTTTGTCAAGAATGCCCGAGTGGCATATTGTGTCAATTGCCTTGGCCAGGTCAAGGTAGGCAGTGTGAACGATTTTACCCTCATCCATTGCTTTGGTGACCTTCTCAAAGAAGTCCACCAGGTTGAGTAGGCATGATCTGCCCTTGACGAAACCAAACTGGGTTGGGTCCAGTGTCTGGAGGTTTATTATATCTCTGTTGATCATCTCCATGATGATTCTTTCCATGGCTTTACATTTTAAGACTAGTGAGACTTATGGGTCTGTAGTTTCCAGAGTCTGTAGATGGCCCACCTTTGTGCAGAGGGATGACTGTTGCCTGTCTCCATTCATGAGGCATGAAGCCTGTTTGGAGGCTACAGTTAAATAGCAATTCCAGAGGTCCTGATAGGTCATGTTTAATGCTATTTAGAAGACATCCTGGGATACTGTCTGGACCCATTGATGCAGTTTTCTTGTCTTAGAGAGAGCATTAAGGACCTGTTCCCTAGTGATAGTAGGGGGAGTTGTATTTGATCTTTCCTGAGAGAAGGTTGAGGGGGGAGAGGGGTAAAGTTGGAGTTGAATGTATCCTCCAGGAGGTTTGCTATATCTTCTGGCTCAGTATAAGTGGCTCCATTTACAATGAGCTCTGCACAGAATTGTGTATTGCCTTTGAAGTTGCAGACATAGCTAAAGAATGCTTTGTGGTTGTCCTTGGTCTGGGAGGCCAAACTTACCTGAAATTTGGCTTTGTTAGACTTTTTGTCCTCTGAGTTGTTTAGTTTGATGAGTGTGTTTTTATCCTGTTGGGTGCTGCATCTCTTAATTTTTGCCATGATTTTCTTCGTCCTTTTATAAAGCTTATTGATTTTGATATTCCACCAGGGTAGCTTGTTTTTTGAGTTAGTTCTGTACTTCTTTCTGGTGGGTACATTTGCCTCTGTGCAGCTATTAATATTCTTGTACAGGGTTTCTGTGAACAGTTCTGCGTGGGCAGCAGTGTTCTCAGGGTTCATGGGGGCTTGAAATTTTGTCAGGTTTCACTTAATAGTAGGAGGTTAGGCTTAGAATACTTTCTGAATATTCCAGGTTTAGCTGGGGGTCCAGGTTTTATTTTTACTTCAAAGGATACCATTTTGTGGTCTAACCTTACCAGGGAAGGCATTACAGTAGGGGATATGCAGCAGTCTCCAATATTGTCTGTAGGAAATTTCTCTGCTCTCTATTTTGGGTTCTACCTCTCAGTTGGCTTGCCACTCTCAAGTGCAGCTATGATGTTGATGATGCCTCTTCCAGAGCTGCTGCCTTTGGGTCTGTCATGAGGCGTTATTGTTTGCTTTGCAGTCATTACCTGTGGACATTAAGGCCAAGTTGCTGGATGTTCCTTTGGATAATAAAAATTTATTTGGGACTGCTACTGCTGATCTATTTAAGTGCCTTCAAGAAAAGGGCAAAGCTTTACAGGACCTTAAACATATCTTGTGTTCACCATCATTAAGTTCCATAGAAACTATCCTGCTTTTATTCCCAGGCAACCTCGTCATGCCACTAAAGGCAGGAAAGGTGGTAGATGATCTCCTCCTGCTAAGTCTTCTCACACTCCTGTGGCCTAGAAACCTCCTTTATCTGATGAGCCTGCCTCTCGACTCTTTGAGCAGGTCCAAAACACAGGCACACAAATGGATGCTTCACAGAAGCATGTTTCTGGACATAGTCCATTGGTGGGATATTCCTCAGGTAGATCTTTTTGCCTCCCCTCTGAACAGGCAGATCCTTTTTTCTGTTCCAGAGTACCTTGACATCTGTAGTGGAAGACAGCGGTGGGATATTTCCCTTTTCCTTCCCTCCTGTGGTTCCAGGAGTCCTGCAGAATATTCAGCTGGACTTCCCAAAAATCTTGCTAGTGACTCCCTTTTGGCCAAGATAGTACTAGTTCTCCCTCTTATTGCATCTCGCCAGGAGCAATCACCACAAGTTACTTCACCAGTTGGACCTCATCACACACGATAAGAGGTCACTCATCTATCCTCACTTGTCCACTCTTCAACTGACACTGTGGCTGATAGGATTTTGATCCCTTTTAGACACTTCTTTTCTGAGGATATGCTCAGGGTTTTACAGGAGGCAAAAAAACCTGCAACCAGAAAGTCTCGTGTGTCTAAATGGAAAATATTTTCTGTCTGGTGCCATGCTCATAGCCAGGGCCCTTTATCAGTGGAGGTTCCTCTGGTTCTCTCTTGTTTGTGTGAGTTGCTTCAGTCTGGCTTGACCTATTCTTCTGTGAAGGCTTATTTGTCAGCTGATGTCCTTCATGGATGCATCTGCAGTCATAACAAATGGGTTGTCCTGTCGTCAGGCAGCCCTTCGGTCGGCCGGATTCCAAAGTCTGGGTCCGGCTTCGGCTGATGTCGCACTTCACCCGACGTCATCTCTGCTGGTCTTCGGGTATAAAGGCATCAGCCGACACCATTTTCCTCCGTCTTTCTTGCCGCGTGGCGCCCGAAGCAGAAGCTGTTCGCAAGTGCCGGTCGGTCAGATCCAGAGATTACTACTACCGAATACTACTTCGAAGACTTCTAAAAAGCTAAGTACCCCATTGGGGACTCTTTCTTGCCTCAGCCGATGTCAGAAAAAGTCAGTAACTGTTTAACTTGTGGGAAACAAATACCTCATAAAGATTTCCACTCTTACTGCCTGCCTTGCTTAGGCCCAGACCACGACGTAGCAGCCTGTTCGGCCTGTGCTTCCTTCAACCGACGAACGCTTAGGCGTCGGTCGGAGTTTGCTGAACAGTTTTTCGGCTCAGATTTTGCATACATTATGCCGTCGGATCCTCCGACTACCCAAATTGTTAAAAAACGCAAAGAAAAAGACCGACACTCGCGGTCTGCGGTTTCGGCCGAAACCACGGTTAAGCAAGCCGCGAGTGTCTCGGTTTCAGCCGAAACCGAGAAAACCGGTCAATCTTCAGCCGAATCCATGACTACTACTGAGGCTCCTGCTACCTTAGTTGAATCGGCCTCAGAAATTTTACCTACAATTGTGGTTCCTAGTGATTTATCAGACACCATCCCTTTGGATGTCTCTACCCCAGCACGTGGTGCTGCTAGGCCTCCTGCAGCCATGTCTATTAAGGCCTTTGCCAGGGCTAAAGCAGCCAAATCTGTTAAATCAGTGCCTGTTAAGCCCCTCACACAGGCCCACTTCAAGTTCACAAATGCTTACTCTGGCAGAGGATTTAATATCCTTAATTAGGGATCCCAATCTCACCCAGACAGGGCCTCTCAGCCCCAGAAAAGAGACCTAGAGCAGAGCCCCGAGCCAGTGTCCTCTGATGATTCTGCGGATGACTCAGACATTACAGACCAGCCAGAGGCTCCTTTTTCTACTTATGAAGATTCCGATGCTGAAGAATCCATTCCAGCTGCCTCTCCACCAGAGGAATTTTCCTTTGGGGAAACCTTACATGCCATGAGAGAACAATTCCAATGGCAGGGACAAGATTTCTCAGATTCAAGAAAAAGGCTTAGGACTTTTCTGCACTTACCACAACATAGGCCCTTAGCTATACCTCCTGTACTGCCTGTTGTGGATGATGCATTTAATGATGTTTGCACTGCTCCTGATTCTTTACCTCCAGCCCCTGCCAAACCAGATAGATTTTACAGGGTGCCGGACACTCATCACCACCTATACAAGGCCCCACTTGCAGATCCTGAAACTATATCCCAGGGGCCTAAGGCAGTAGCCTCGACCTCAGCAAAAAAACCCTATCCCTTCTGAAAGGGAATCCAGGTCCTTAGAGAGATGGGGGGAAAAAGTTTACACCTCTGCTACTCTCTCAGCTAGAGCTTTAAACTGTCAGTTTCATATGATCCAATACCAAGAGTTTATGCTTGATCAGTTAACTAAAAAGCTGTCCTCTGATGACTCCTTAGATAAGAAATATGTTTTAGAAATGGTGAATAACATCCAACAGGTTAGTAACCATTCTTTAAAATGTGGCTATGATGCACTGGAGGCTTCATTTAGATCAGCCATGACTGGCACAGTGATAAGAAGGCATGCATGGTTGAAAGAACAGGTCTTACGGATCATGTTAAAGCAAAGCTGTTAGATGCTCCTATGGATAAGGCCAGTCTATTTGGTACACCTGCTCAGCAAGTAATGAAGAAAATGGAAGAGAAGGCAAAATCTGTACAAACAGTTAAAGATTTCTTACAGGTTCAGCCCCCAAGGTTTAGCGGGAACTGGCCTGCCAAAAATTGGTCCTTTCCAGACTCCACAAAATCCCAAAGAGGCAGGAATAGACGCTCTAGAGGCAGAAATCAATCCAGAGGAGGTGCCTACAGAGGACGACAGTGGCAAGGCAATAACCGAGGCACAGACACAACCACTGCCACTGCAACAGGACAATCACAGTGGCTTGGCTTTGACACCGCCTACCAGGGAGCAAATAGCAGCACCTTTAGGCGGAAAGTTAGCCTTATTTTCGAAAAATTGGCACTATATCACAAAAGACAAGTGGATTTTGCAAACCATAGACCAAGGCTACCGGTTCCACTTCCACACCTTACCAGTAAAAAGAGGAATGCCAAACCTACCTCCAAATCAAAAAACAGAAGCTCTACAGCAGATAGCGAAATTAGCAAAGATGAGAGCTGTGGAAAGAGTACCAATAACAGAACAGGGCAAAGGATTCTACTCCAGACTCTTCCTAGTACCAAGAAAAGAGAAAAGTTGGAGACCTATTCTCGACCTGTCCGTCTTAAACACATACATCATTGTCCCAAAATTCAAAATGCTGACCCTACAGCAACTTCTTCCCATGCTGGGCAAGGAGTGTTGGCTGGTAACTCTAGATCTCAAGGAGGCATACCTGCACGTCCCCATTCGACCAAATTGCAGAAGATACCTCAGATTTCTTGCAGGATCAGAGCATTATCAATTCTCAGCATTGCCCTTTGGCTTATCTACTGCCCAGAGTATTCACAAAATGCCTGGCATCAGTAATCGCTCACTGCAGACTACAGGGAATCCAAATTTATCCATACCTGGACGACTGCCTGTTACAAGCGGACAACAAAAGCAAGCTGACAACAGATTTACAAAGGGTCATTTGCTTGCTACAAGCCCTGGGATACACAGTCAATTTACAAAAGTCAAGGCTGATACCATCCCAAACAAGAACATTCTTGGGCGCGGAATTGGACACAGTAAAACAAATGGCATTCCTAACTGCAGAAAAACAGGAGTTCCTATGGTGGGTTCAAGCATGCCAGTCAAACCCAGGCTTACCCTTCCACAACTTTCAAGCAAGCCAAACCATCACAACGGACGCCTCAGACCTAGGATGGGGGGCGCACATGCTGGACAAATGCATACAAGGATTGTGGACTCAAGACCAGCTGCACCTGCACATAAACCAAAAAGAAATGCTGGCAGTAAAACTAGCAATCCAAAAATTCAGACCATTCCTCAAAGAAGGCCATTTAATGATAAGGACAGACAGCACCACAGTCATGTGGTACATCAACAAACAGGGAGGCACTCATTCATACCCCCTATGCAGAATGACTCTGGACCTTTGGAATCTGGCTTTGAGCTACAACATCCAGTTACAGGCAATATTTGTGCCGGGAAAAGAGAACACCCTAGCAGACATGTTAAGCAGAACCACCTCGGATGCTCACGAATGGATGCTACACCCGGACATCTTCAAGGCCATCACAAAGAAATGGGGAATGCCACAAATAGACCTATTCGCATCCCCACTCAATCACCAGCTCAAAAAATTCTGCACAAGGACATACCACCCACTTGCATGGAAGGTGGACTCTCTATCCTTCAGCTGGAAAGGCCTGACAGCATATGCATTTCCACCTCTTCCCTTGATGCACAAGGTACTACTGAAAATCAGAGAGGAACGTCCAAGGATAATCCTGATAGCTCCGAATTGGCCAAGACAACACTGGTACCCATTGCTGAGGAGCATGTCTCGGGGGAGAATGTGGTCAATACCCCTGATGCCTTTGATGTTAACTCAGAACAACTACAACATCATGCATCCAAACCTAAAAACCTTGCAACTGACTGCCTGGAACATCACATAGCAGCAACTAACCCAGACCTATCCCAAAGGGTTAAAGACATTATCCTTGAAGCCCGCAGACCTTCAACAAGAAGGAACTATGCAGGAAAATGGAAAAGGTTTGTCATTTGGAGTACTGAAAGAGGAAAAGATGCGTCGAACATAGATATTGCTAACATCCTGGAGTACTTGGCAGAGCTTCTACATACAGGCCTGTCCTATTCCTCCATCAAGATACATGCATCAGCTATTTCAGCAGAATACAGCTTCGATCCACCTGTCTTTTCGCATCCTCTACTCAAGCAGTTCCTCAGAGGGATCAAGAATGTAAAACCTCCTAGGAAACCACCATTACCAGCATGGGACTTGAACTTTGTGCTAGAAAAGTTGACACTCCCTCCGTTTGAACCAGCAGCAACAGCAGATCTGCAACACCTATCATGGAAAACTGCTTTCCTACTGGCAATTACTTCAGCAAGGAGGGTTTCGGAACTACAGGCCTTAATGGCAGTGCAACCCTTCCTAATCTTCCATCAAGATAGGGTGTCCATGAGAACTAATCCTACTTTTATGCCTAAGGTGGTATCCAGAGTGTCTTTAAACCAGGCAATCCACCTACCTACCTTCTTTCCCAATCCACAGAACAGGGGGAAAAGACTACTGCATACCTTGGATGTACATAGGCAGTTACGCTACTACCTGGACAGAACCAAAAGTAACAGAAAAACTGACCAGCTTTTAGTAGCCTATGCAACAGGAAGGGAAGGAAAAGCAATTTCCAAACAGACAATCTCCAAATGGATAGGAAATTGCATAAGATTCTGTTACTCCTACCATGGAAAACCAATTCCACAGAACATAAGACCTCATTCTACAAGGGCTACAGCCACTACCACAGCTTTCTTCACGAGTGGCAACCAAGGACATTATTGAGGCGGCTACTTGGACCTCCGTGCATACATTTGCCAAGCATTATAATTTACCTCTATACTCTAGATCCCGAGCAGGGTTTGCCACTGCTGTGCTGCAAGGGATCCTAACTACACCATAATTTTTCTTCCTCCACCCCTAGTTTGGCTATGGTATTCTACCCATTTGTTATGACTGCAGATGCATCCATGAAGGACATAGTACAGTTTTGTACCTACCATAAATGTAGATGTCCGAACTGGATAGCATCTGCAGTCAGGATTACCCACCCTCCTTCCCTCTGTGGTACTCCTAGGGTATTTACCCTCCTAATAGCTAGCTGGGGAGTCTCTTATGGTGTATTTGTTTGTATATATGTACATACATGCTTATTTTTTGTGTTTGCCTTCTACTTTTTGGAAACATTGGCATTTATCCAAAATTTAGCCTTCCAAGAGGGCAACTGGCATCTGGGGCAAGAAACACTGAGGAAAATGGCGTCGGCTGATGCCTTTATACCCGAAGACCAGCAGAGATGGCGTCGGGTGAAGTGCGACATCAGCCGAAGCCGGACCCAGACTTTGGAATCCGGCCGACCGAAGGGCTGCCTGACGACAGGACAACCCATTTGTTATGACTGCAGATGCTATCCAGTTCGGACATCTACATTTATGGTAGGTACAAAACTGTACTTTTCTGCCTTTCTGCCGTTGAATCCTCATTTGGCTTCTCATTTCGAGGTCAGGTTTCTTAAAGGCATCCTGCATTTTAGGCCCCCATGGAAGCCTATTCCTTCTCCTTGGGACCATAAATTTGTTCTGGAGAAATTGACTCTGGCTCCTTTTGAATATGCAGTTTCAACTTCTGTGCAGACTGTTTTGTTGCTTGCTCTTACTTCTGCTTGAATGGTTTCTGAGCTTCAAACTCTTCTGGGTGTTCTTCCCTTTTTGTTTTTTCACCAAGACAGGGTGTCTCTTCATACTAATCCTTTTACGTCCAGTGTTAATGAATTGTTCTTAAATCAGGCAGTACAACCCCCTTCCTTTTTTCTTCTCCACAGCCTGCAAGTGAGAGGGTCCTGCATAACTTGGATTGGCATGGACAGCTTGGGTGTTATTTGTATAAAACTAAGACTGTTCATAAATCTGACCAGCTTTTTGTTTCTTTTAATCCCAGAACTTTGGGTTTAGCTGTTTCCAAGCAAACCATTTCTTCCTGGATATCTAAGGCCATTTCCTTCTGTTATTCTTTTCATGGCAAGTGTCTGTCTGCTTCAGTTAGAGCTCATTCCATTTGGGCTGCTGCTGCTTCTGGTGCTTTTTTTCAAGGGTTTGGACATCAATTCCATCCTTGAAGCTGCTTCTTGGTCGTCAGTGCATACCCTTACTAAGGACTGTAAATTGGATATGTTTTCTAGAGCCATCCTGCATGGTTTTGTTGAGGACTGTTCCCAGTGTTCCACCTCCCACTCCTTTTCTCGAACTTTTGTCTTCTCCCTAAGGTGAACAATACTGCAATAGTGATATAGAAGAAGATAGCACACTTGTGTAAAATGTTACTATAACTGCAGATGTCCTCTTTACTGCTGCAGTATTTGGCCTATCCCTCCTTCCCCCCTTTTCTTTTGAGTTTGATTTGGTTACCCTGCAGGCTGAGCCCCCCCCCCCCCCAACCCTTTCCATTTGTCCTATGGAGACTGTTCTCTACGGGGGCAGTTCAGTTCTGGGTAGCTCGTCCATACATCACCTTTATGCCGTACGTCCTTTGTGGGGTGCAGACATGTGACGATGGCACATACAAGATATAATGGCTTTGGTATACTGGCCGGACGTTGGGCTGTCCTTGGCAGGAGATTCCTAAGGTGAAAAATACCACAACAGTGAAGGAGAAGGACATGTACTATTATGGCAGGATTTTACACAATTGTACCTTTTCCTAAAAATACCCTTACTGTCAAGATAGATTTTTTTTTTAACTACTAGAGCATCTAGTTTGCACATAGCTGAGCATTGCTCATAACATTCCTTGTAGTATTGACCCAGTTCAGTATTTAAATTTCCCTCACTCCTCCCTAGTAGATCAGTAGCCATAGATGTGCACTTCCTGGCTTTCTCTGTGTCCAATCTTGTTGAGACTGGTATTCTGAGTTATTGTAGCAATTACCTCATACACACTGACTTTACCCACTTATTCTTAGTAAAATGGGTAAGGTATGGGTAAGGTATGCAAGAGGTGTAAATACACGTTAACGTTGGAGGCAAAAATCTCATACAACCAAACTTAATCCTAGAGATGTTATCAGTGACACTTGCATCACGCCTACTGCATGTGATAAAGACCTTACACATATATTACTTGTACTGAGGTACTTGCTTACCTTCCTTAAAATGCTAAGACCTGCACAGTTAAGCCATTGTGTAAACACTCCCATAAAACATCGTACACATAGTGGCACTGTATCCATTGTCTCTACGGCTAAGCCCTTAAGGCAAACTAGTGCACAGCCAAATTTCCTGGTCATATGGTGATTCTGTAGAATGAGGCACACCGATGTCCCCTTCACTAGACTGAGTAAAGAGAGAGTCATGGTTTGCTGCCTTTCTGGTGTTAGGATCCATTAAGTCACACAGGCACTCAGATCATTGATCCACAGGTAGCAGTACAACTCTGTCGTAGTCCATGTGGGTGATAATGATGAGAACCTTACCTCCCTTGACTATATGAAGTGAGACATGATCAAGCTTACTGATTATACGTCTCAGGCAGGTGTGAGCCTAGCAATGAGCAGCTTACTACCTTCTCCAAGAATGATACCATGTTGCCTACAGAAAAAAAGTTTCTTGGTTTAACAATTGACTTAGTTTCTGGTGTCAGTCCAAGGAGGTACAATATTTTACAGCCTGGGAAGACATGGTTGACAGAACACACTGCTTTGCCAAGGATGGTCTGCAATTATCCCCTCTAGGCTTTCAAATATTGGTAAAGACATTTCCACCCCTGTAGTGCCTACTTTAGGCAATGCCAAACTGATAAACCTCCTGACTTAACTGAACCTATGAAGGAGTATCAGAAGGTGTTACTGCTGAATGTTAGAAGTCTTAACAAGAAACTCCATTACCAGCAAGCCTTCCTCTCCCTGGAGAGTGTAGACATCTGTGTAATAGTGGAAACATGGTTTAAAGTTACAGAGAGGATCTTGGCAGAGAGGTTATAATGCCTTTCATACCTTTAGACCAGCTACTGTGCAGGAGGGAACTAAAGGTGGAGGAGAGACTAAAGTGTATGACCCACTGGAACTCATGCATGTTTAACTCACTATAAACAGGGCCTCATAACACATCCTCACAACCTGTAGGTTCCCCTCCATGTCCCAGAAAACCCATACTACCTATCTCATTGTACTAGAGGCTAAACTCTCTCTACTAAGTGACACCTTTGTTAAATTCCAAGGACCCTCAAACCCAGTAAACCTCATTGCATATTTGCATTGTACAGGGATATTGCATATTCCTGTACAGCCATATTAATAGCTGTATAGAGCAACCTTTGTCTACTCTTATTAAGAATAAGTCAAACTCAAAAGACAAGCCACCCTGGTAGAATCACAGTATCAATCAGTTGTAAAGCAAAAGAAAAAAAAATCTTGTCCAGATTTAGGAAGAACAAAGCCCAACATACTAAAAGCCCCCTGACCAATCTAAACAGGCAGTTATGAAGGTTAATTAATACTTCAAAGGCTAAACTTGAAAAGAAAAATAGCTTCTTAGGCAAAGGAAAACCACAAAGCTTCCAACAGCTGTGCCTATAACCTCAAGGGAAATATGCAGCAATGCACAGAACTTATTGTAAATGGGATCACCCACACTTAACCAACCTTTTGCTGACAGGTTCAGCTTAACCCTCCCCTGACAGTCCAAAGGAAATACCGCATATCACAATTTCCCCAACCATTACTAGGGAATAGATCAATACTGCATCACTGGACCCTGATAATATCTTGGGATGCTTACTAAATAGTTTGAAACATGCTCTGTCTGGTCCACTTGAATCACTTTTCAGTGTGGAGCCTACAGTCAGGTTTTCTGCCCAAGGAATGGGAGATGGCAGTCATTCCCCTGCCCAAAGGAGGGTAACTACAGTCCCGTAAGTCTGACTAGCCTCATATGTAAGGCCATTGAAAGAGTCATAATGGACATGACAGACGAGGACATAGGTAACTTGCAAACACTGGACCCATCGCAGTTTGGCTGTGTTAAAGGAAGGTCATGCCTACCAAATCTGGTGGACTTCTTTGAGAGGGTCACCAAAGCAGTGAATGAGGGCAAGACTGTGCATACAGCTTCACTTGACCTGGCTAAGGCTTTTTATAAAGTACCTCACTCAAGCATTATAGACAAGATCACTAAATTCGGTATTAACCCTTTTGTCACCCACTGGGGGTAGCCAACTGGCTCACTGATAGGGCCTAGGAGTTCAAAACAGGTGACGGCACTTCCACCTAGAGGCCAGTCACTAGTGGAGTCCCTCAGAACTCAGTACTAGGCCCACTCCTTTTTGCCATCTATTTCTCTGAATTGGAAGCAACACTGAAGGTTTATGGGTGAATATGTTTGCAGATTGCAAGTGGGGGGGGGGTTAACATCGACTCCCCTGCAGACACTAGCATTCTTCAAGAAGACCTATATCTGACTAACAGATGGTTGTTAAAGCCATGGTCTTAAACTCAATGCTAAGAAATGCATAATTGTACCATTTGGGAAGTTAACCATTCTGGCTAAATTACTGCTTTGAAAATACACTCCTAAGAGCCGACCAAGTGGTCAGGGATCTGGGAATGCACATACAGTAGCCTTACCTTCTGTCATCATATAGCCACAGTGGTGGGGAAATCCTTTTGTTGCGCAACTTACAAGTAAGGACATGACATCTAGATCCAAAGACGTCATTATCCCACTGTACTCTGCCCTTATCAGACCAATCATGGAGTACAGTGCTTGTTTTGTACCTGACTGGGCATATGCAGCAAATAGAGCAACCTCAAAGGTTCTTTACAAAAAGAGTACAAGGTGAACAAACATGCCTTATGCAGAGCACATTAAAGTTCTTTCTCTCTACTCAGTCTCTCAAAAATTGCTGAGGAATAAGCTATGCCTTACTTACAAGGCATCCACAAACCCCACACTTCTGAATCTCCTGCATATTCTTAAGTCAAACAGTTCCAGAATACAAGGTAGTCTGTAACTTAAACAGAACATACTGGGAGGCTGATGTGTCTCAGAGACTGTCTGTCCTATGGAATAGGCTTTCCATCCATGTGAAGTTGAGTTTGTCTGTTACTCAATTTAAGCGCAACCTAGACCAGTGGATGGGGAATAGGGAATTTACACTGGGCCTGGCACCCATGTCCCTTGTGGACAGAGCTTATAAATATCTATCCGTCAATGTGCTATGTGTGTTGTGTACAGGATGTCATTATTCTTTTTGGAAAACTTGGCTAGTCTTAGAAAAGCCCCCACCCCCACCCCAGGTCATTAGTCTAGTAAAAGTCTATTCCTCTGTGTGCTCATAGTATGTCAAGATACCTGTTGTATTGGCTCACTGTTCTGGTACAACTGACCAGGCATTTTAAGCGAGTACCTTCCTTGGATGTGACTGGAGAGTTTTTTTTATTAAAATTGTCATAATGTTTGAACAAGTCTGTATTTTCATTTGTTTTGATTTCAAAAGACCCATGAGAGACATCCCATAAAATCCGTCTGTTTAATGGTGCTATCTGATTATGTAGCTTTTTTGTAAACATTGCTTTCATTGTTGCATGCCAGTGCTAACAGTTGTTCATTTCAGTTCCACAAAATAATTTTTTTTCTGCTAAATGGTATTACACCAAATGTTTATTTTCATAGGAAGTGGATTTCTGATGCAGAATTTGTTGCATTCTAAATGTTTGGTCTCAACACAGGATTTGCTTTTTAACTAAACTGTACTATCACTTAGCTTCAGTTAGCAAAGGATTTTCGATGAATGACACTATAATGTAGGCCTGTCTTTCTGGTCCTTTTTATTTAGGCTTTTGTTTCTTAGTATCTGTTTGAAAACACTTGCTTCCCTAACTGATATAAATTGTCCTTACAGGTATTCTGCATTATTTATGAAGGACCACCTTTCATAAATGAACAGCACTGAATAGTGTTTTTTTATCCTCAGAAAGACAGTTTTCACTCACCTAGTGGGCTACATTCTTTGCTTTTTTTGTCTGTCCAGCCGTCATCGTTATTCTTTCAGCCAGCTATTATATTTCACCCTTTTGTGACCACTGATGACTAATGTACTTCATAGCAATGCTCTTGTGCTCATGTTAAACAGTTCTTTTGTACCAGCTCAACTCTTTGAGTTCCTTTGTCTAATTCCTTTCCCATCTCTTCTTCTATCAGAAAATAATTCGTAATGCTTAACTGCTGAATTTAATTTGTATCGTGTTATGTAGTTATATACTGTAAATATTGTTAATATTGTCTCTGTATTAGCTGTACTGGGCTGTTGTAGTCTTCTTAAGCATCAGCCCATTTAATCCTTGGGCTTCTTTTGAAAAATTGTATTGTACAGCCTCCCACTCAGCAGAAGGCCGATGGGGAAATTGTGTCATAATGATTTTTTGCTTATAACATTGTCACAGTGTAGCTCTGTGTTTGTCACTTTGTCCCCCCTTCCAAGAGTCCTGCAGAAGATTTAGCTGGACTTACCAAAAATCTTACTAGTGATTCCCTTTTGGCCAAAACAGCACAGGTTCCCCCTCTTCATGCATCTGTCCGAGGCAATCACCACAAGTTACCTCACTGGTTGGACCTCCTTACACAAGACAAGGGGGTCACTCTTACTGTTTTTTCTTCCTTTTTATCAAGCAATCTATCTGTCTCTCTGTGAGTCTAATTATCCAGCGATCCTTTGTTGTCTGGGTTAGGCCCACAAGGGTAGTAGCCTGTTTTCAGGCGAGCCCTGAGGTGGTATGTATACTGTTATGAGAAATGTGGCCAGGACACTGGGGAACTTCAGCTTCTCTTTTGGATAGGCACCATGGAATCTTTTACCTTCACCTGAGCTACCATCAAGTAAAGCAGATGGGACCTTGGTTTAACATCTCATCTGAAGAGTGACACACAGTGCAGCACCCCACTTATGTGCATTGCAGTGTTAGCAATCCATCTACCTGTTGTGGGAATAGAACCCACAGCCTTCTGCACCAAGGGTGTGTGTGGTACCTTTTGTGCCACTGACATGTTTTATTTTCTGACTTAGCTCTTTGCTTTTGCTTTATTATAATTGCAGAAGTGTATATACTTCAGTATATGTTTGTGTACATACATCAGTTTGATACTTTGCTAGTCTGCAGATGCAATTATATTCTTTACTGATACACTGCTTCGTTACTTTTTTACTGGTTGTGTTTTAGTTTTATGTATTGGCAGGGTGTTAAAGTCAGAGTTCAGGGGTCTCTGTAATTTAGGATTAAAATGACAAAAATGGTAAGAAGTGTATGTGAGTCGCTCATTTCTTAGCCTGAGAGTGCCAGACATATTACTGTAATGTTTTATTTGTGCTGTCTCCTAACAGCAGTGTGCAGCTTTGTTAACTTTGACCCCTAATTGCCCTCATAGTTCAGTCTCACTCTTTAACATTATTTTGTCACTATGAATGGCCGCAGATTGTAGAACAGCTGGCAGTCTCTGTTCTGACCATCTGGGCCTCCCCAGCATAGTTTTTGGTGCACTTTGTAAAGGCTTTTATAATGATAATTT